>NW_026068004.1:3578486-3638362 GCF_014885135.2 Alexandromys fortis
TCTCCTTCTTTTTTTTTTTTTTTTTTTTTTGTTTGTTTTTCGAGACAGGATTTCTCTGTAGCTTTGGTGCCTGTCCCGGAACTAGCTCTTGTAGACTAGGCTGGCCTCGAACTCCCAGAGATCCGCCTGCCTCTGCCTCCCGAGTGCTGGGATTAAAGGCGTGCGCCACCACCGCCAGGCTGACAGCCATCATTTTTAAATGTAAATTTAGTCATAAATTTAGTCAACTGTGTTTTCATAATGCAAGCAACACTTATTAATCATTTACTAAGATTATTACTAAGCATATACAAACTAAAGAATAAAACATTTACAAAATGTTTTAGGTCAATAAATTAGACAAAAATACAGAAAACAATCCAAATGAACAGGGATAAAAAATGGTAGTTAAAAAGCAGAGAAAGGAGCTCAAGAGATGTTTCATGACTCATAGCACTAGCTGTTCTTCTAGAAGCAGCTCACATCTGTCTGTAACTCTAGTCCCAGAGTACTCAAAGTCTTCTGGCTTCCTTGGGCACCAGGCACAAACATGGTACGTTGAGCTACATGAAGGCAAAATACTCATACACAGGAAAAAAAAAAATTTCTTAAGCAAAAAATGTCGAATACACAGACAGAGAAAGGACTCCAACTCAAAGAAGACAAAAAGAAACTTGTTCTCCTAAAAGGAATAGTTGCGGGGCAAAATAATTTCATTTTGTATTTCTTTAGATGGGAAAAAAAAAACAGTAACAATGTGGCTCTTCAAATTTATTTCAAAGAACAGAGGAAAAACAGACTTCTTACATGATGAAAAAAGTGATTCAACAAGCACTTCAGGTCTCAACTGCTTTTTCTACCTCTCTGATAACACAGCGAATGTTGCAAGGAAGCTTAGACCTGAAATAATCACAAAGAAACTGTATTATTTAAATCACTGCTTGGCCCATTAGCACTGGCTTCTTATTGGCTAAGTCTTACATATTAATTTAACCCATCTCCATTAATCTGTGTATTGCCACGTGACAGTGGCTTACCGGCAAAGTTTCAGCATGTCTGACTCTGGTAGGGGCTCCATGGCGGTTCTCTCTGCCTTCCTTCTCCCAGCATTCAGCCTAGCTTTCCCTGCCTACCTAAGTTCTGCCTTGCTATAGGTCCAAACCAGTTTCTTTATTCATTAATTGTAATCACAGTGCACAGAGGGGACTCCCACATCAGTTACTTCTACCTTTTGACTTAATGGACAAAGACCAGAACTAACAACATTCTAAGAGATGAAAAAATCTCTCCTATACCTCAAACCACATAAGAAAATAAAACTGGCAGTCAAGTGTGTAATTCCAATTGCTAACAATTTAGTTACCTTAATAAATAGTTAGTAATAAATAGTTAGAATATAAGCAGAGAGCTTGGTGGTAGTAGTGAATACCTTTAATCCCAGCATTCGGGAGGCAGAGGCAGGCGGATCTCTGTGAGTTCGAGGCCAGCCTGGT
The DNA here is from genome assembly GCF_014885135.2 of Alexandromys fortis. Lineage (NCBI taxonomy): Eukaryota > Metazoa > Chordata > Mammalia > Rodentia > Cricetidae > Alexandromys > Alexandromys fortis. The sequence continues at coordinate 3,579,959 of NW_026068004.1, forward strand.
CTACAAGAGCTAGTTCCAGATCAGGCTCCAAAGCTACAGAGAAACCTTGTCTCAGAAAAAAAAAAAAAATAGAATATGGGTATAAATAAATTAAATAGTTAGAAATCAGGTGTTCATTTTAATGATTATTTACTCCCTCTAAAAGTTAGAAATAGGCATGATGGCACACACTAGCAATTCCAGCCCTAGAGAAGCAGAAGCCTGCTTGCAAGTTCAAGCCCAGCCTGGTCTCCAAAGCAAACACCAAGCCAGCAGGGCTACATAGTAAGACCTGTCTCAAAACATAGAAATAAGCAAATTTTTAAAATCAGAATCAATGTTTATAAAATCTAATTTGTGCCTTTGTAGATTTAAATTATTTCTTGTCTTTTATAAATGGTTTTCAATCTGATTCAGGTTCTATGAAAATTGCTGGGTGTGATTATGCACAATTTTAAACCCTAGCACTTGGAAAAAGAGGCAGATACAGGCAGATCGCTGTCAATTTGAGGCCAGACTGATCTACTTAGCAGGTTCAAGACCAGCCAGATCTATGAAGATTCTGCCTTTCTTTAAAAGAAAAAGCAATTGTGAGGGACATTCAAAAGAAATTTTTCGTTATCATTTCCCCCTCACAATGCTAGAGTTATGAGCATAAAGAAAAAGTAAGACTATTCTAATCATCTATGAAAAGTCAATGACAGCCTCTGGGAGAGCAAATCCTCAAAAGTGCTGTGAAACACCACTGCTTACGAGTGTGGGCATCAAGAAAAAATGGGGAGATACAGTATGCTTATCAACAGGGGTGTCTCCTCAATGCCAATGACCACTGTGCAAGCAACTAGGGTTCAACAGTGAACAAGATAAGCATGATTTAAATAAAAATGTAGACTCTGTAGATAAATAATGAAGAGTAGCAACTAAGGTGTGGGGTTAGTATTCCTGAATGACCGCTGGCTGCTGGTGAAAGATCCTGTAAACACAGAGAACAAGCCCTAAAACAGACAGTTTAGGAGCTGATGCAACATAACAATGGCTACAGTGAGAGAAAACATGCATCAGTGAAGTAATACTAGAGCTCAATCTTGAGGGAGAAGCAACAAGAAGCGAAAAAAGCAGGAGTGGGAAAGAATTGTACGACCATGTGAAAGACACGCTTAGATGATCTTCACAGTAAGTCATGAATGAGCTAAACTACAACTGAAATGACAGAATAAAACGAAAAAGAAAATGTCTAACAAAGAATAGACACCTAACCACTCAAATAAGAACATTATCTGCCAACAGGCACAACTATCTCAGAGTACAAATCTAGCAATTCATGTTGACAAGCAAGCATGATTCAACCTAACAACCTAAGTTTTAAAACAAAATGGGGAGTGTGCTCTGACTGAAACTGTGACTCTATCAGGAGACAATAAAGCAACTACGAGAACGGAGTAGGAAGGAACTTTTATTTCATTAGAGCACTGTTCTACCCGCCAAGTGCACAGTTCCACCCCAGACAGCTAACCCACCAGAGCTCCTGACAAGCAGCATTGGATTAGATTCCACACACAACACTAAGAAAACCACCAAGCAAAAGCTAGGTAAAGCAAGGCAAGCTATCAATGAAAAGCTCTAGCTGTCTTCTTTATTACTTTAAAAGAAGTCTCAACCTGATGAGAGAAGGGTAAAATAGGGCGGCAAAGCGCATAATTGCAGCAGTCAGGAGGCAGAGGCAGGCAGATATCTGTAAATTCCAGGATAGCCAGGATAGAGTGAGACCCTGGCTCCAAAAAAAAAAAAAAAAAACCCAATAAATAAATTTTTAGAAGGACCTGGGTCTTATCACATATCACCTAAGCCAGAGTGGGCTGGAGTACTTGCTGTTTTGCAAAAAAAAAAAAAAAACTCTTGATCAATGAACTAGATAAGGTCTTGATTCCTATGTGCCAAGACACTTATCACTTCAATTTAAGAAAATGTCCTACCTTTCCGGGATCATCCTTGGATCGAGGCACTTTAAGGAAACATTTGTTCAGTGACAGATTATGTCGTATGGAATTCTGAAATTAAAGAAGAAAACCATTGTTGGGTCAATGAACTATGAAAAAACCTACTCCATCTTTAAAATCAAAATAAGAAGCCTACATATTTCTATGAATTGGAACACAGTTAGTTACAAGTAGAGCTAACTTTGAATATGTGCTTCACGAGCTGGAAAGTGGGTATAAGTGCTTGCTGTGCCTACAGAAGACCAGAGCTTGATTCTCAGCATTCAAATCAGGCAGCTTACAGCCACCTGCAACTCCAGCTTCAGAGAATCCAATATCCTGTTACTGTTTTCAAGAATACCCACCCCTACATACCTATATAGACTATACCTATATAGACTCACATACATTTTAAAAAAATAAATAAATAAATGAGCTTCAAAGTTAAATCTAATTCTCAAATTAAGTATAGCATAATGTAAATGAAAAAAGGTTATTGGAATTGTCAACTCCTAGCAGATTTAATAACGATATGTGTGTGTTATTATGAGTGTACTATGTATATGTATATACACATATATGTATATAGTGATATGTGTATATAGTGCTGTGTACATATATATGTAAATAGTATTTAATTGCTTACAAACTTTACTGGTGCAGAAGATGCCTATGATGCAACGCTAAACATTAAATATCAAACAGAACTATATACATACCATGCTTTAACTGTGTGAGAAAGAGAGAGATTTATATGTGTGAGTGTTTTACCTGCATGTCTGTGTACCACATGCAGGTATGCCCAGTGTATACAGAAGCCAGAAGAGGGCGCCAGATCCCCTGGAACTGGAGTTACAGAGGACAGTTTTGAGCTACTACACATAGGTACTGAGAACTGAGCCCAGGTCTTCTGGAAGAGTACCAAGTGCTCTTAATCTCTGAATCATAATTTCAACCTCTTAACTGTAGTTACTTACATATTTATTTATTCTTGGAAATAAATCAGAATGCCAAATGTCAGAAGTTACTCTACAAAGGCTTTTAGGTGATAACTATATTCTTCTTTTTACTCTCCTACAAAGTCCAAATGGTTTATAAGGTACAAGTACTCCCACTTTTAAGAGTTTCCTAAGTGTTAAAGGACAGGGACATACAGCCCTTGCTCTGCATGTACAAGTCAGATTCACTCTTCAGCACTCAACAAAACAAAGTTAAAAAGTCCACTGTGCTACAGGTAAACTCGAAATCAGAACATTTTAAGAGAAAACAAACTATCATATGATAAATACATAGTTCACAACTTTAAATAAATTAGATAGATACAGATATCATTTAAATGATAATATTGGAGCTTTTACAAACAGCTATAGTCATCTTGGAATAATGTTTTCTGAAAAATATATAAACACACCAGTTTACCAACATCTATATGAACTTTTAGCTTGAAAAGTTACTTTTTAACTAAACAGCTATTTTTAAAAAATATGTATAGAAGAGAATCAGTTTAAATATTATAGATAAAAGAATATATCTGGTGACTTATTGTTCCTTTCTTATTGGAAAAGGTACACAAAACTTTACTGTGTACACCACATCCATTTTTTATTTAACTTATGTCTACATACATGTCTGAGCATGTGTGGAGAAGACAACTTGTAGGGTCAGCTCTTGCCATCATCTAGGCCCCAGAGATGGCAATCAGATCAACAAGCTTGGTGGTTAAGTACCTTTGTCTACTAAGCCATCTCACAGACCCACCAGAGCCCTACAGTCATTTTTAGGAGGAAAGGAATGAGAAAGAGTAACAGAGGTGGTGAATATTAAGTGGGGGTACATATGTATGGACACAAGTAATATAATAAAAACCCTTGCTCTGTAATACACACTGATAAAAATGGGGAAAAAACATCAATCTATTTCTCTGAAGCAAAAACAAATCTCACTGATCTATTACAAAGGCAAATTATAGATATGAGATTCTATTTGTAATAGAAAAAATACATGAAAAGATATTGGGTCAGTGGGTTATTAAAACATGAAGGTGAAGAGGATCTGGGAGGAAGAGAGAGTTTAGGATGGACATTAAAGTGTCAAAGAATAAAAATTAGTAAGATATAACTTTGCTGGGTACAGAAGGCCAGGAAAAGATCTAAATTCCTCAATACAATAGAAAAGAACCACCAACTTAGGTGACAGAAAAGTACCTTTGGAGAACTGTGTTTGTCAAACAATCTATTCACAAATAAATGAGACTAGACAATGACTCTAAGCAGAAAATATCAATAAAGCCCCCCTTTTCCAATTAAATGCTCAAAAATTCATTCCCAAACAACTTTTGCTTGTCCATTTATCTTCAAATGGCCAAATATTTAGTAGAGATAGATGGGTTCCAACCACATTCCACAACTCCTTTAAATGGTATCTTTGGAGGTCCTTTTTGGACACAATGTCTATTTTTAATATAAATTTTGAAGTCTATTCAGAGTGCTTAGCCCTAAATGGGGAATCTATATCATATTCCTTCCCTCGAGGCTCGGGGATCTAAGGAGAAAGGGGGCAAAAAGACTGTAAGAGCCAGGGGTCGTGAATGACTTAAGGAAATGGTGCTTTCCCAACACAACAGGATAGATACAGCACATTTGAACTCAAGAGATTCTGGCAGCATGCACAAAACCTACATAAGCCCAAGCCAGACAAAATGCCAGCAAAGAGAAAAGGTCAACATGAAGTCCCACCCTTAGCTAAGGAGCTACTGACACCTCATTGCTGTGAGGAGACAGGAAAGCCAGTATTCTTCAAAGGAGGGATGCCTGGTGTATGGACCATACTCTAAGGCAGACTCCATGTTCAAGAGTAGTCAACAACTTAACTCAGACTCAAACAGTTTTTTAATTAAGGAGTAGGGGATAAGGATAGGTGGGTAGGAAAATAGAAGAGGATGGGGATGTATATGACAACATATCAAATTCTAAAGTAAAAAAATATTTTTAAGAATTCTTTAGTCTAAGGATGAATGCAGCAGAACTTTCCTCTCCAAAGCTTATGTATAAAATATAACATCTCAAAAATGTACATATTTTTGTCAAGAGATGTATACAGACTATATTTTGAAACCCATGTCAGTACCAAACTGCAAATTTACAATCTAAAAATGGTAATTCTACCTCTGCTTGAAATGTAAGCAACTACAAAGCATGCATTCACCTTTTGGGAAGCAAAGTGACTCATGGTCACTTTGTATTAGCATTATCCCTAATGACTGGATAAAGGTTAAAGGTATTTTAGAGCCTAATCCACAATTACAATGGAGTACCTGGCTCAGAGAAGAGGCTAAGATTATTGAACAACAGAGTAAAGATAGAGATAGGGATATCTCCCAAGATCAAATTCATGGAGGAGACTAAGTTACTATAGAAAGGCAGGCTGTATATGCTGACCACACCCTAGATTTATGCCACGCAGCAGCTTTGAATGCTTGGGACAGAATTAGAGAATTATAAAAGAAAACTGAGTCATTTACTAAAGTTATACATGGCCCAAAACTTTTACGGATTTCTTACAAAGACTGACTTCAGCAGCAAATAGAAAGATACCAAATTCTGAAGCTAGACAAATAAAAACTGAATGACAAAAGGATAATGAGGCAATTAAAGGCAAGGCCAGCCACTTTTGGAGGAATGGATTTCATGAAATGGATGGATGGATGAATTGCTCCTGACAAAATACAAAGAGGAGATTCTATTAATTATTTAGGATATAAAATATGGTTATAAAAAATTAGACCCCAAAAAGTACATATTAGAAGAGATCAATTACAGAATCTGAATGACTTCCAAAGATTGCTAAGAGACATTTCCCATCTGTAGCCCACTATTGGGATAGGTGCTGATGATCTGATCAATTTAAAGAAAACCTTAGATGGTGACAAGGATTTAACTAGTCCTGGGGAATTATCAACTGAGGCTGAGAGAGAATTGACTTTGATTAAAGAGAAATTACAGAAGGCACATGTGGATTGTACAGATTCAAATCTTAACTGCATTCTGATCATATTGCCATCCAAACATTCCCCTACAGAAATTTTAACGCAGAGGAAAGATATTATCTTAGACTGGACCTTTTTACCACATAAACCGAGTAAAAAAATTAAAATCTTATATGGAAAAGGTCTCTGAGTTAATTCTAAAAGGAAAACTGAGACTTTGTCAATTAGCAGGAATAGACCTAGCATGAATTATACTATGTTTTAATAATGATGAAATTGACAAATTATGGGAAGAAAGTAAACACTGACAAAGAGCTTGTAGTAATTTTTGGAGGAGAGAGTAGCAACAACTATCCCAAAAGCAAGATAATTCAACACATAAAGAGAACTAGCTAGATCCTTCCTCACATTGCACAAAACACACCAATAACTGGAGCCCCTAAAGTCTATACTGGTGCAATAAAATCAAGAAAGGCAGGTTACAAATCAAAAAATTTAAGAAAGTGGAACAAAGTTCCTATGATTCTATCCAAAACAGACTTATATGCTATTCTCATGGTACTAAGGGATTTTAAAGAAACCCTGAACATAGTTATCAATTCACAATATGCAGAAAGTTGTTTTTTTACATATTGAAACCACTGGATTTATACCAGATGATACAGAATTAACTTCATTATTTATTCACTTACAAGATATAATGAGGAAGAGACATCATCCCATATACACAACAGACATCCAGCTGGGTGGTGGTGGCACACACCTTTAATCCCCAGGAGGCAGAGGCAGGCAGATCTCTGTGAGTTCGAGGCCAGCCTAGTCTACAAGAGCTAGTTCCAGGACAGGCTCCAAAACCACAGAAAAACCCTGTCTCGAAAAACCAAAAATCATGTCACTAGCAAAGGTTTAAAATAAGACTTTTCCATCACGTGGCAACAAGCCAAAGAATTATAAGGAAATGTCTTAATTGTTCTTTATATAATCAAACACCACTACCTGCAGGAAGCAATTCAAATGGTACTCAAAGGAATGAAATATGGCAGGCAGACGTGTTCCATTTTTGTAAAATTTTGAAAATTAAAATATGTACACCATGCCATTGATGCCTATTCAGGTTTTCAACGGGTAATTGTTTTGAGTTCAGAAATGTTGATTCAGTAATTATACATTTGCTAGAAGTTATGGTCATCATGGGTATGCCTGTACAAATAAAGACAGACAATGCTCCAGCATATGTCTCTAAGAAAATGAAACTGGTTTTCACTTATTATAATATAAAGTATATTACAGGTATACCACATAATCCTACACAGCAGACATATAGCAGAATCAAATTAAACTGTAAAGGATATGTTAAATAAACAGAAAGGGATAATAAATACCCCAAGAAATAAACTGCATAATGCTTTATTAACTTTGAATTTTCTAAATGCTAAAGAGAAAGAAAAAACAGCTACAGAGAGGCATTGGATAGTTAAAAAAAAAAAAAAACTACAGAATTAAATCAGTCAATATACTTTAAAGATTTACTGACCTCAGAATGGAAACCAGGGCATGTGTTACATTGGGGAAGGGTTTTGCTTTTGTTTCCAAAGGAAAAAAAAGTTATGGATACTATCAAAATTGATAAAGATTTGATTTGAACAAGAGACCCTCTTAATTAGAAGAGACGATAGTTCATTAAGCACCATGGCCATTTAATCTAAATTAACCTATAAAACTAACAAATGCTTTTCATTTCATCAAATAAAACTTGCCAAAAGAGAATCTCCCCCAAATTTAGGATTAGGGAACAGTTTTGTTCTGTCTTTTCAGGAAAATAAAGGAAGCCAGCTAAGGAATCTGAAGACTACTGGACAAATGAGACATCTGAAGAAAAAGGGCAAATCATCCAGAAAAAAAAAAAAAAATGTCTCAAGAAAAAGGGTAAATTGGCCTATGGGCAGATCACATTTACAACAGGGTAAAATTTCATATATCTTCCCAAATGTTTGTTTCTGCTGTTCTCTACATACATACAATGCAAATGGTCTTTGTAGTCCCAATCCAACTAAATATTAAAGTTGGCTTTGGAGTTAGAATGTGGCTCTTTCTCTAAACCCAAGAATGCTTGTTAAGTGAAATTCAAAATCTGTCTCATGTAAGAGAACCTGATATGAAACAGAAGAAAAACAAAAATTTAAGGACTATTTTATTGCTGCTAATCTCATATTCCTTTGGTTTTTATACTGACCCTTTGAAAGCTTTTGTTAAGGTAAAAGATTTATAAGATTAATATGTATATATTTTAAATTTTTTGTCATGATATTAACGGTCATACAGAGTGTTAATTCTAAAAAAGAGGTTTCATTTCCCTTCTTGTACATGATTTCAGGTTTGCGATTCTATCAGTTTTCTGCAGTGAACCATGAGCACACACCTAACAGCAACCTTTGAAGTTTACAAAAGGAGGATGGGGACCCACAAAGATGATTCCTCCAGGACAATAAACACCACTAGGCTGATAAATACCACCTGAAGATCAGCTTTGAACTACAAACTGCTCAGAATAATTTTGAGGGGGCTAGCTGAGATGATCCAGCCTCACAGACTACAGACAAGCCCTGCACTTTCCCATTATGCAGACTGGACAAAAATAATGGTATAGCTACCTCTCCCAGACTGAACAATTAACCCAAATTTTTCTTTTCAGGATTCCCTAAAGATACTGTCACACCCAGACAGCAGGAAGTAAATTTAAGAATTCAACACCCGTATTCATAAGAAGTGAGGAAGGTAGTTTTTGGCCATTCAATGGGTTGTGGATATCTGTCATTGTTTAGGGGGATTAGTTACAAGCTGTTATTTGGTAATGGTCAGAAAAAAAGCTAAGCAAAGAATACTAGATTCAAGGTTCTTGTTTTGAAAAGAAAAAAGGGAGGTTACAGATATGATAATATAATGGTAGATTATTGATTCTACTTTTAAAAAACAACTACTAGTTTTAAATGTTATACACTGAATTGAACTTTTGTATATTGTTTCCTCCTGTCTTATCTTCCTCTCTAGAAATGGGTCGTCAACCAAGACTATTCACCATCTTTTCTATTCCTGTGTCAGTCCAGGACACAAGATTCACTAATAGTAGTACAACAGCCTGATACTTCCTTCCCCTATCTGCCATTCTCCATACTATATAGGTGGTTATGTGTTAGCATTACAAATCTGATTTTAGTCACTTAAAACGTTCCTAAACGTTCCTATTTTAAATACATTTGATAAACTCAAGTATTTTTAAGCATCCAAAGACATGTTCTGAACTACCTCACTGTCTACATGCATCCAAATTTTCTTTCTCATTTTCTAGGCTTTTCTTAAGTTGCTAAGTTTGCAAAATTATTGCCCCTAGACTTCTCTTCAGCTTACATTAATCTACCAACTTCATATCTGCTCTTACTTTAAATATCAGATCTTTTTAAAACTTTTTTTGTATTTATCGCACTAATCCAAACCTTGACAAAAAGCACCTAGAGTGTCTGGTAGTAAAAACAAAAAATAGAGTTTAAATAAACTACTACTACTTGTTTACAATGATGTTTTAATTCTGAGGTTTAAGTTTTGGCTGGGCAGAGTTGTCACATGCCTTTAATTCCAGAATTCAGGAGGCAGAGACCAGGACTACAGAGAGAAACCCTATCTCAAAGGGGGAAAAATTGGTTTTGTATCTTTCAAGGAGAAGCAGGGAACTAGAGTTCAAACAAGGGGCTTTATGCTTCCTAGGCAATCACCTACCACTGAGCTATAGCACAAAATTTTGTGAGTTCAATTTCAAAATATACTTCTAGTCTAGAGGGATGGCTCAGTTAAGAACAGTGGCTGCTCTCCTAGTAGATCCAGCTTCAGTTCCCAGGACCTAAATGGTGGCCCAACACTATCTGCAACTCCTGTCCCAGTGGATCTGATACCTTCTTCTGGCTTTCATTACCACCAGAAAGACATGCAGTGTACAGACATATATGATGCAGGCAAAACACTAATAAACTTAAAAGTTTTTATAAACCTTAGAAAATGTATTTTTCCCACTAAAATACTGTTAAAGCAGATTTGCTCAAAAAGCAAGCTATTAAAAATCATTTTCATACTAATAAGCCAGTTAAGAGGGATTTTAAATCTGCAAATTAGTAGAAAGAGAAAACTCCCACGCTGTTGCTTGGTCTCCAGGTGTGCAAGGTGGTATACACATACTCACATCAATCTATCAATCAATGGAATTAAAATTTTTTTCTCATTTTTGGCATCCTAAAAATGATTAAGACAGAATTTAATCTTTAGTTTTATGGCTTTCAACAAAGCTTCGTTGCAATTAGCACTATTATCATTGCTTATTGCACAAAAGCTTTAATTTAAACAAAATGCTTACCTTCCAACCACTGCCAGCCTCTCTATAATACGGGAAGTTATCACAAATCCACTGGTAAATCTCACTTAAAGTCATTTTCTTTTTGGGTGAGCTATTAATTGCGAATGTGATGAGGCTGGCATAACTGTACGGAGGTTTTCCATCTTTGTGCTGTTGGACTTCTTCCTGGTCCAGCGTTGTATTTGGGTCAAGGAGTGCATTCTTCTTAGACATTCCCGTTCCGTGTGCATTTTGTGTAGCATCAGATTTCTGTATGGCTGCTCTCATGGTAAGCTGTGGTAACCAGTCCATAGATGTTAGGCTGCTCTCCAGTTCAGATGTCATCCTGAAGGTAAACAGACTCCTTAGTGAATATCAGGGAAAACAACCCCTGTATCTCAAAATAATTCAATATTCATAAATCTAGAAGTTTCAAAGTAAGGGAAAGCTTGAGTTAAATCTGGAGGGAAAGGCTGGGTTACATTAAAGACCAAACTAAATACTTAAGGGTTTAACATTTCCTATCTTTTTTTCTTATTTTTTCCTCTCTCAAGTCATACCAATGCTAATGTTGGAAGGAAGGGAGAATGGGTGGCAGCAGGATCTTGGTATGAAAACTCAGTAGCCCAAGTTCTTACCAACATACCAAAGTATACACTTTTTTCTTTTTTGTTTTGTTTTGTTTTGTTTTTGTTTTTGTTTTTCGAGCCAGGTTTTTCCTGTAGCCAGCGAGCCTGTCAGAGACCTAGCTTGTCCACCAGGCTGGCCTTGAACTCACAGGAGATCCACCAGTCTCTGCCTCCCCAGTGCTGGGATTAAAGTGCAGCCAAACAGTACACTTCCACCTCAATTTCTTTTACACCAATTTTATGAGCTATACAAAGGTGTACCAAGACTAAAGTGAAGGCAAGGAGTCAGAGAATTGACAAATAGATGCAGGAATCTGCATTAGGGCATGAAGGTAAAGTTGAGCAGGGGGAAGGTAGAAGAGTTAAATAAAGCAGGGCAGACAAGAATAGCTAGAAAAAGCTAGCTGAGGAGCTGACAGTCAAGAACACTATGGAGGCAAAGGAAGACAGGCAGTACCAGGAGTTTGTAAAAACCAAAGCCAAGAAACCAACTTACAAAAACTAAAGACATAGGAGTGTAAAATGTGTTAAGAGATTGAACCACAAACGGTCAAAAATTACACCACAAGCCCAGGCTTCAATACATACCCTGCAAGTTGGAAGTTCTAATGTATTTTTCTCTGAGGCTAAAAAATTCATGTTATTACCACCCAAGAAAAGAAAAGTTTCAGTAGGTTAACACACTCTCTAGAAAAAAAAGAAATAAGCTGCCGTAGGGATGGGAGATAAGAACACAGAAAGGATGCTGACACTTCACACTGCACTTGCTGGTGTTCAGACAGAGCACACAAACATTCTGTCCCAGGATCACAAAAGCAAGACTAGTGACTCAATGACAAAGCAAAGATGAAAAGGACGTCTAAGTGATACCAAAGAACAAAACGGCGCTACAGTCAAAACTTTAGAGCTGGAAGTGCAGCTCAGTGGTAGAATACTCTAGCATATAGAAGGGCCTAGATTTGTTCCACGACACTACAAAAACAAAGAAAAAAGGCCAGGCAGAGGAGGAGGATCTTGTGGCAGGGAACACCCCATATACGCCCTTAATCCCAAGTAGCTCCTAGCAAAATGCAACCTAGAGTACTGGGCAGAGTCAATTTCTGAGAGACAACACAGGTTTTGGAATCAGAATTCAAGTACTGACTACAACAGTTTCCAGCTGTGAGCCTGTCATAATGTTCACTGTCTGAAATTCCAGCTTCCTCATATACACAATGAAACAATCAAGGTAACTATGCTTAAAATACTACATGCATACACAGAGAAAACATTCAGAAAGTGTTAATAATATGTTAATAATATTACTCTAGGAGTGTCTTGGGAAGGTAAAGTACTAATGCACTTTTGAGTTGATGGGGTAGAAGATACAAGGGAAGAGGGAAATGATAGAGGGAAGAAGAGAAGGAAGAGGGAGTTGGAGAAGAGAAAGAAAGGGAGGAGGGAGAGAAAGGCAGGGAGGAAGAAGACAGATACAGAGAACTACAGCCCTATTCACATCTATTTACCTAATGCTCTGAGAGTCATTGCTTTACGCTGCTTCTCAAATTCTGTCCTCCTTTTAGGAAAACCAAATTTAAATTCTCCTAAATAACACCTTCAAGGTTCTTAAAGAAATAACTCACATTACCCCACCACACTGTAGCAATCAGAAATGCTCATGTCTTACATGAGTACTTTATAAGCCTATGAAATCAAGGTTACACTATACCAAATGAGTTGGGGGGGGGGATTCCTGAAGTTTACAGCCCCTGACCTTCAATTTAAAGATGAAAAAAATAAGCGTTCACTGACATTAGAGGTTGTTTGCACAAAGGCAATTATTAGAACTAAAACCAAAGCCCAGATCTCTTTGTGCCCGAGTCAATAATTTTCTATAGTATCTTTACTATAAAATGAGGATGAGAATTACAGCTGTACCCATTTGATCTAAAGTACTTAGAACAACATCAAGCAAAAAGGTTGTTTTTTTAAGGTCAGCCGATGCCGATTATGATCATAAAAAATGAGAGCTATTGGGCTGGAGAGATGGCCCAGTGGTTAAGAGCATTGCCTGCTCTTCCAAAGGTCCTGAGTTCAATTCCCAGCAACCACATGGTGGCTCACAACCATCTGTCTGGCGCCCTCTTCTGGCCTTCAGGCATACAGACAGAATATTGTATACATAATAAATAAATATTTTAAAAAATGAGAGCTATTATTACTGTTCAGTCATCAAAGAAGTATCGGCTATTATTCCCCTATATGCTGTTGTCTCACTCTCTCTCCCTGCACATAGCTTTACCTTGTTCAAATTTTTAAGACAGTCGCTGTTCCATTCCCCACATTAAAATAAAGGCATGTTTAAACTGAAATGTAACTGGCACTAGTGTAAGAACTTAACATTCTTGGGATATGTCAGCATGAAGGAGGTATTTAAAATGTGTGGAAATTAACAAGAATTCATAATTGCACATGTGTATGAGACTATGCTTGTGTAATAAATATAGAGAACCATTATCGATTTCTTGCCCTCCAGGAACCGACAGTTTAATCAAGACCAGACATGAGCCAGGCGGTGGTGGCGCACACCTTTAATCCCAGCACTTGGGAGGCAGAGGTAGGCAAATCTCTGTGAGTTCGAGGCCAGCCTGGTCTACAAGAGCTAGTTCCAGGACCGGCACCAAAGCTACAGAGAAACCCTGTGTCGAAAAACCAAAAAAGACCAGATATGAAAAGAATTGGATGAAGGAGCAACACTGAGTGCAGGTGCTATAAATGCTCAGGAAGGAAACACAGACTGAAGTCCTGGAGGCACTTCCATCTGCAGATGGAAGAAGTCCATCTGCGTCTTAAAGGAAGGGAAGATCTAAACAGCCTGGGAAGAAGGGTATACTGTGTCAGAATTATGGCATGTTGTACTTCTATCTCTTGTGCTAGAGCAAGTATTAAGTAATCCATTAAATTCCTCAAATATAAAGTCTGAAAAGGAGGGAGGAGTGTTTGTGATTTCTTAAAGTAAATACACACTTGGCAGTGAGGCAGAAAGTGACTCCACTGTGATACTTAAGCCAGAAGCTCCAGCTGACTCTCCATTAAGCAAAAAATATAAAACCAGACCATTAAATTTAGCTAGATCGCCAGTAGTTTTAGAAAGAAGCCTGTTAGTGGAATGGTGATGCAGAAATCCATATAAGAGATGGATGGTGCTAAGTTTTAAAACAGCACAGAAAGAGCCAAGGAATCTGGTTCTGGAGATCTGCTAAGAAATGTCAGGCCACTTTACCTCACTCCATTCCAAAAGCCTCCTAGCTGGCCTCCCTGCTAATCGCCTCAGAGATATTAGCAGCACTGTCCTCGTGTTATCACAGCCACGCACTTTTGATGCTTCTCTCCTGACGCTACAACTAAACACATTTTCAAAAGTTTTAGCTTTTATTATTGTTTTACTAATTCTGCTCTAAATTTCCTAGAGATGTTCTAACCTAAATTTGTCATTTAACACACTTCATTTAAGTGCATCATATACCTAAGCTTTCCTACCTTCAGCTCCCTCATACATCCCCACTGAGGACAGTGACCATAAACTAGTATTTCTGATGCTACCTAATAACAGGTAGGTACAAATTATCTGAAAGCATAACTAATTCAATAAGGAACAGAAACTTTCTTATCTGAAATGGCCTCTCCACTCAACCAAACATCTCTCCCTGTAGAAAGCCTAGTCCATTATTTCTTCCCATTTTATACCTCCGAAGCTGAGTAAGAGCCTGTTCTTATAATACAATTTTTACAATAACTTTTTAGCGAGATCTGATGAGAAATGCCATCAGAAGGAAAAAGGGAAAAAAGCAATTTCAGAAGTACCTATTGTGGCGGGGAGGAGGCAGACATCTTTAATAAATAAATAAATAAGTACCTATCATAAAGACAGTTGAAAGAGAATTCCATGAGGTTAGTCTGTAAAGTCCTAATATTAACTGTTTAGAAACCAGGAAGACAGGCATGGCAGTGCACACCTGTCATGTCAGCACTCGGGAGGTAGAAGCAGGAGCCGCAGTACAATGCCAGCCTCAACTTCACACCAAGTTCAAGGCTCCATGAGATCCTGTTCCCACTCCACCACACCCCCAAAGCATTTTCAAAGGTAGTAAATTCACAGCACAATCAAACTTTTCTGGATTAGGCAATTCACTGTGCTTTTAAAAACACCTTTTAGAATAATCTAAATCTCTCCTACCATGGAGAGCAGAGTTCTCTTCAAAATGATGCCATATTTTACAGAAGTTAATGTCATTTGGCTTCCTTCTTCTCTAAGCTAAAAGTTTCTAACTACTCCAACTCTTTCTACAGTAAGCACAACACATTCACTGTTCTTCTCTAGATGATCTCCAAATTATCCTTCAACTATGTTATATTAATTCACAAAATTCTTAAGTCATCCAAACCATACTCTCAGTTAGAACCCTTTAGTGCACAAAGCTACAGGTTATAGAGCCAAAATGTTTTTTTCAATTAATTAATCATGTGTTGGGGGCTACAGACCCCCTGGCCCCTTGACTTTCTTTGCCTACTTCAGACCCATTCCCTGCTGGAGTGAACTGAGCAAAACACCTGTGCCTGCAGCTACCCTGAGCACGAGACCTTGATGGCAGGGGAGGGGGTTCTGAGAAGGCCTGCAGCTGAAAGAACCTGAGAGCTGGGCGTGTCTATCAGTTAAAGATCCCTATATAAGCTTCCCTGGAGCACAATAAACTTGGCATTCTTATATCAAGGATGACCCGTGTCTCTATCTGTCCGTGTGCATGTGTTTTTAAGCCTCCAGCTTAGTTCTTGGCACGCATACCATCCATAGTGCAGGCGCTACAATCATGTGTGTAGTTAATATGTGTATGTGCTGGTGTGTGTACAGGTGAGTCATACATTTGGGCCAGATGTCCTCCATTGTCCTCTAATCTTTCACAGCTAAGATAAGGTCTCCCCTAAACCCGGAGGTCATTAATTCAGAGACTGATTGACCAGGAAGCTCCAGGGACCTGTCTCTGCCTCACCAAGTACCAAGATTGTACATGTGGCTTGCCACTGCACCCACCAGCTTTTACTTATGTGTATATGTGCGAGGATTTGTGCACTACATGCATGCAGGAGTCCAAGGATGCCAGGGTGTTGTATCCCCTAAAATTCAAATTACAGTTATGAGCCATTATGCAGGTGCTGGAACCAAACCCAGGCCCACTGCAAGAGCAGCTGGTGCTCTGAAACTGCTGGGCCATCTCTCCATCCAGTCTTACCAGTTTGACAAACTAACCTCACATCGTTGTGCTTGTGCAAAAGGTACTTTATCCATTGAGCCATTTCCCCAGGCCCAAAAGTAATCTTTTTTTTTTTTTTTTTTTTTGGTTTTCCGAGACAGGGTTTCTCTGTGGCTTTGGAGCCGGTTCTGGCACTAGCTCTATAGACCAGGCTGGTCTCGAACTCACAGAGATCCGCTTGCCTCTGGGATTAAAGGCGTGCGCCACCATTGCCCGGCTCCCAAAAGTAATCTTTATTCTATATAAAATTCTTATCTTAAAACTACTTCATTTTAGGTAGGGTATGTATAGTACATGCCTTTAGTTACAGACAAAGGCAATGGATCAGGGCTACATGGCAAGACCCTGCCCCTCTCCCCCCAAAAAACTATTTTACTTTATAGAGGAAAAATAACATTCAGGAGCATAAACTAATCTGTCATTAATGCAATACACTCTACAATCAAAACTCTACCTATGGAATTATATGGGTAGATAAATAGGCTAATGAACATCAACCCCTTTGACATATCACCCAAACCATTTCTGCAGTTGATATTTAAAACCAAAACAAAATCTGCTATTAACACTTCTTATGTTAGGTTACTTGTGCCCAAACAGTCATTTTGTTCCATTAAATTTTATTCCTGCCTCTGTCTGAAACCATTTTGTCTTGGCTCATCATACAGTATCATAAATATTCTGCCTCCATGGCATTATACCAGTGAGGTAGCACCTATGCTAGCAATGGGAGTGGAGAGATGATTTACTGAAAATGGTAAAGAAAACAGTTTATATTGCTTCTTATAATTTCCATAGTTCAGCAGTTCTCAAAATATGGTCCAGAGAGCCTCTCACTGTGGTGTTAAAGGCCAGAAACAGCTCATAAGCTAGTACTGCCATTTTCACTGAGATCATCAGGAAATATGTAGAAATGCAGTACAGTGAATATGCAGCTAAGCTAGTACTGCCATTTTCACTGAGATCATCAGGAAATATGTAGAAATACAGTACAGTGAATATGCAGCACATAA
The DNA here is from genome assembly GCF_014885135.2 of Alexandromys fortis. Classification (NCBI taxonomy): domain Eukaryota; kingdom Metazoa; phylum Chordata; class Mammalia; order Rodentia; family Cricetidae; genus Alexandromys; species Alexandromys fortis. The sequence continues at coordinate 3,597,207 of NW_026068004.1, forward strand.
CAGGCATACACTCAGTAGATGTCAGCCACTGTTACTGATATGGTGATTAGAACATGCTTGCTCACTGTTCTCAGTGTACAGAATGGAACACATCTAAATAGATTTAATGCTACACTATGGATTTTAAAACCAAGGCAAAATAACCCTTGCTATCATGAAAGTTATCCTAGCCACAAGAAGTCACTACAATGGCAGACTTTTTTTTTTTCTTTTTCTTTTTTTCTTTGGTTTTTCGAGACAGGGTTTCTCTGTAGCTTTGGAGCCTGTCCTGGAACTAGCTCTTGTAGACCAGGCTGGTCTCGAACTCACAGAGATTCACCTGCCTCTGCCTCCGGAGTGCTAGAATTAAAGGCGTGCGCCACCACTGCCCAGCTCAATGGCAGACTTTTCATACAGTACACAAAACCTGGAAGGTTGTTCTTTTAATCTGTAATTTACCAGTAATTCTTTAAATCAGCAATAACACACCAAAGTGTGACAATAAGGAAAGCTTTTATTATTTGTTATCATTTATATTATAGAACGGTCATAAATACCTGTGTTTACTTAAATAGGTATTCCCAGAGGATTACAAATGCACTCTACAGTATCTAACTTTTAGATTCCTTGTTACAATTTCAAGACTACTTTATTTTTTTTCAAGACTACTTTAAATGAAGGATTAGATAAAATTTAACCTACTACATAAAAGCACTCTAATTTTTTATAAGACATGGACCAAAAAAATTATAAGGGGTAGACAGAGGGAAGAATCGTCATAGAGAAGACAGTCAACCCAAACTGGAATTTTAGAATATGTTAACTACAGCTTCCTTTGAGACAAAAATAAGAAGTTCCTTCAAGACTGTAATGTTTTAAAAAAGAAACCATGGCCATTAAAAAGGAAAATAGAGTCAGGCACACTACATAGAATTCTAGCTCTCAGAAAGCAGGCAAACAGACAGGCAACCAGGACTACATAGCTAAACATTGTGGAAATAAATAAATAAATAACAAAGCAGGCAAACAGAAAGGCATGCGCACATTCCCCCAGCATCTTCCCAAAACACCAAGTATATCCAGTTCTCAATGTTTCTAACATTTGAGATTTAGCACTGTCAAACCCAATTCAGAAGCCTAGGTCTCAGTCTCAGACACTCAACTTCTGCATTCCCATTTCAAAGGCTCATCTTCTATGTTACTAATTCTATCTTTGGCCCCTAAGTCCTATGAGTAGCTGATGTCTTCTTATGTCTTTCTTCACAATACCTGAGAGTTTTACTTTTATCATTCTGGTGCTTAATTAACAACTTTTTATCTAGTTAGATTATTTCTACTAAGATATCTTCTGTCTAAATATCTGGTATGAGCCTCCAAATCATGACACAGGTGATAAAACAATCTCAATTAGCAGAATAGGATATCATCATAATTTTTTTGCCTGTTTTGTTTTGGTTTGGTTTTTTTGAGACAAGGTCTCACGTAGCCCAGGCTGGCCTGGAACTCACTGTGTGACAGAATAACCTTGACCGCCTAATCCTCTTGCTTCCACCTCTCAAGCCTGAACCTCTAAGCAAGGCCTTGTAATTAGTACCAGTGGCAGATGCCTATAACTCCAACAACTGGAAGACTGAGGCAGGAAGATCAAGATGTTCAGTTCAGCTTAAGCTACATACTGAACCTGTCTCAAATAGTTTTGCCTATACTATCAAGTAAAGAACAAAGTGTTAGTAAGATTTAGCTATCACAAACAGTACTTCAGAGGAAATTTGAGTTTTTCCTGAATTCACACATAATTATCTATTGACAAAATGGGATTTGCTTTACTTTTTAAATCATAAAAATACAGCAACTATAACTTAAAAACCAATTCTAATGCATTCTAAACAAGGACCTAACATCACCTACAACAAAATACAATTTAATTCCTGTAAATATTTAAGGAAGTTTGGTGTAATTTTCGTCCATTTAACTCATCTTCCCCCATCAAAACCCAAAAAGTTTTATTTTGGAGACTGCAAACCTCCACAGCCATACAGATGACTCTTCTCCACCAGTCATGTACTTTCTAACTTTGGGTTAGCCACTTTTTAGACATAGATAACATATAAGCACGTGGTGATAAATACATAGGGAGGAAGGGCAACAAGCAGTATTTCTGTGGGTTCAAGCTACTCCAAGAAATCTGGCGCTTATTTGGAAGGTGATGGTCAATCAAGATTGACTGTCAACTTCATGAGACTTAGAATCACTGCAGAAACGAGCCTCTGCCCACTTCTTAGGGGTTTCCTAGATTAGACTGAGGTAGGAAGGCACACCTAAGTGTGGGAGGTACCATTTTATGGGCTCGAGTCCTGAACTGAATAAAAATGAGAAAGGGAACAAAAGCGTTCTTCATTCTCTGCTTCCTGCCTGCAGATTCAATGTGACCAGTTGCCTAAAGGCCCTCTATGAGCCAAAACACACCCTTCCTTCTTCAGTTGGGTTTCTCTTGGGTTCTTTTGTTGTTGTTGTTGTTTTTCTCTGATTAGATACTTTGTCACAACAGCAAGACAAGTATTTTTGGTTTGGGAAAGGGCAGGATAGCTGTTTTAAGTCATCAAGTTTTTAACATCCTCCTAGGAAAGGGAGGATATATCTTTCCTTTCACATATGAAAACAGCTTTCACTTACAAAAACCAATGGCAGACAACAGTCCTCTTCATATACATATCTCTGAGAAAGGGAATCTCTGTTTTTAGGAGGAGTCATACAGAATATTACAAAACTGGAAGTTTTTACTGTGACTCTGATGTTACCGGGCTTGCAATGTCTGAATTGATAGATTTATAACTGCATTAAAATATTCTCAAATATTATACACAAGGGCTGGAGAGATGGCTCAGTGGTTAAGAGCATTGCCTGCTCTTCCAAAGGTCCGGAGTTCAATTCCCAGCAACCACATGGTGGCTCACAACCATCTGTAAAGAGGTCTGGCGCCCTCTTCTGGCCTTCAGGCATACCACAGAAAGAATATTGTATACATAATAAATATTTTTAAAAAATTTAAATTCTTAAAAAAAATATTATACACAAGAATTGCAGCACACTGTGGGCAAATTATAAACTCATCTCAGTTCTGTAATTTTATGAAGCAAAATTTAGGCAAGGATACACTTAGCTGATATATAAGGCCTTAACTTAAACATAAATACTAAAAAAAAAAACTTCATAATTGTTCCAGCATACAGCATTATAAATTATTTTTAATGAAATCTATTTAGTGGAAGGTCTACAAAAATGGCTTGATATAACCATTCCCAAAGTTCTAAAAATACTTTTAAAAAAAATGATTCCTCCCATCACTACTGAGTCAAATTAGCTCTAGAGCAGTTCTGAGATAAAGAAATTGGAAGGCTTTTTTTTTTACCCAAAATTATTTTTAGAACAATACAGATGGTATCCCTTGCCTTCAAAGTGGTGGGGGGACCTCAAGTTAAGTAGGTGGAAAATGTGTCAAAATAGCAAGGAGCTTAGTCTGATGAATGCTAGTACTAAAAACCCAAAAAAACAAATGCACTGTTCATTTTCCTTTTATGTGAATCTAGAAAATCAGAACTTGTCTCAAACCTACATTCTCCTTAACTTCCCATTCATGACACTAGTAATATACTACTCCTCTACTTACTCTGCTCCAGTTAATACTGGCCAGCGTAATATTCCTCAAACACAGAACCGCCTCCTACTAGGGCAATTTCTAGATTCTCTCTACTTAGGATGTTCATTCTCTGCATACCAAGTCTATATCTGGCTCATGCCATCACTCTTCCAGCTCTTCAGTTAAATGTCTCCTTTTCAGTGAAGCTTTCCCTGGGTCATTTTAACCAAGTTCAAAATAACACCTACCACTCTAGTTTCTAGTCTCTTCCTCCTCAGCTCTCATCAGATAACTCTCATTATCCAACAAGTATTTCTGCTTACATTGTAAGGGCCAGCCATGAAAACTAAGTCTGGGCAGGTCACCCAAAGGAAATTCTTTACTTCCAACCATTATCACCTGGGACTCTGGCCACAGATAAATTTAAATGGAGTCTGGAGTCTCAATAGTTTAACCCTGAGACAATGCCTGGCAGGCCTAGATTACCCAACCCCCCACCCAAGAGCAGACCATTCAAAGAAAATGCCTGACATTCCAACTGCTGTAGATAGGATCACCTGCCTGAGCACTCCACCAGGACACCCCTAGACAAATGTGAGCCAATCAGGGGTCCAAAACCTCAGAGACCCCTCACCCCTCCTTTACTACTATAAAAACCCAATTCTAATTGCATTCGGGGGTCTCCGGATATTCCAATATGTTGGACATGCGTTGAGACTGAATTTGCATACTTGATTAAAATAAAATCTTTGCTTTTACATATGGGACTTGGTCTCCTTTATTGGCTTTTGTGGGGACCCATGGATTTGGTCATAACAACATCATCGTGTGTGTGTGTGTGTGTCTGTGTGTGTGTGTGTGAGATGCTTTATTGTACTTCACTGAGGAAATTAAGAATGATTCTAGGGCTGGAGAGATGGCTCAGAGGTTAAGAGCACTGGCTGATCTTCAGGAGGTCCTGAGTTCAATTTCCAGCAACCACATGGTAGCTCACAAGCATCTGTAATGAGATCTGGTGCCCTCTTCTGGCGTGCAGGGATACATGCAGACAGAACACTGTACATGATAAATAAATCTTCAAAAAAAAATGATTCTATTCTACTGTTATAGAATGTTAGAATGTGGCAGTGTATCAGGTGAATAAGGGATACTGACTGCAGCAACCTGTAACAAGTAGCTGTTGCAATCAACATTTAATATTCTAAATTTTAATTTGGAATGCTTTTAATTAAAATTGGGTTTAGTTTTTTTTTTTCAGGTTTCTGAGACAGGGTCTTTCTATTAAGTAGCCCTGAAACTCAATCTGTAGACCAGACTGGCCTTAAACTGCCTCTGCCTCCCTAGTGCTGGGCTTAAAGAGATATATCACCAACCTAGTAAGGTTACTTTTCAAATCAACTCTTGAACCAACAATGTCTCAGAGGTCACTGAAAGAACAGAACATGGGAGCCTAGAAAAACTTTGTATTTGTCTGCTTTACCCACTGCACCTACCACAAGATTGGATTCAAAGAATTTAGTAACTTATAAAAAAATTTGAAACCACTAACTTACAATAAACAACTTAATTCCTACCTTTTAATTTCATTTGTTTAGTTTAATGTAGAAGAGGATAACCTAAATAACATGTTTTTACCGCTCTTAAGTTAAAATCAGTAATTTAGTCTATCTTAATGATCTGTATAAAGCAATCAAAATGTATTTTTAATTAAAACAAGTAGAAAGCAGATTATATTTTAAGAAACAACAAAAGTGTGGTTATGTTGTTTCATGTTCAAGATTATCCCTAGAGAATAAGAGATCTAATTCCCATTTCCTCGCAAGTCTGTAAGTATAAATACCACCGACTCCACAAAACTGCACTACTTCACAAAACAGCATATTATTTTCTACAGTAGAGGGTGACTTATTGTATTCACTGGAGAAATGAAGAGTGTTGCTATTCTATAACAAAATTTGCCAGGCGGTAGTGGCACATGCCTTTAATCCCAGCATTCAGGAGCAGAGGCAGGCGGATCTCTATGAGTTCGAGGCCATCCTGGTCCAGGACAGGCTCCAAGCTACAGAGAAACCTTGACTCGGGAAAAAAAAAAAAATTACTGAGCCTCTGTTGGGGTCTGGTACTAGCCCAGACCATAAATTATTTCTCTTGACCAGACCCTAATATAAACTATCTTTCTTGACTGGTGTGGAGGCGCGAAAATAAAGATACAACTCACATGGCTTTATTGGGAGGAAGATTCTTTCTCAGTGGTCTCTCATGAAATCCTGAGTTCACATCCTGAAGAATATCTCCGTTTATTCTCCAAACAGTCTTTATGCCAAAACTTAACTTAGGGGAAATACATTAGCATTCTCCTAAGTAACCAGGTGAATGGCCTTTTGTCATGTCCACAACTATCTTCTGCTCTGCATGCTAGCTGTCACATAGGCTTGAATCAGCATCTCTATAAAGAATCCTCCAAATTATAAAGGAAGGAGCAACGCATCCTGACCCTCGTTAGGGCAGTGACAGCAGGACTATGTGACCACCTCAGGTGGGCCTATGGCTTCAGAGCCTGGCTGCCACACCATACAGAAATATGGGCCTATAAGCCTCACCTTGAATTTCACTGCAACATAACATGACCAACATAACTTTTCAAATGTTAGATGTTCCAATAAAGAAAAAAAGAAAGAAGAGTACTCACCTTAATGAAGTTACAGATGGACAAGCCTGTCCATACAAACCCATCTGGCCACAAAGAAAATCTAAAAGTAAAGAAGAATTAATCATTAGATGCTTCGAAGTAAATTTAACTATAACCTAACTACAATTCTAATAAAACCAGTAAACAAGAATCAAAAGATAAGAGAATCACAATTAAGAAAGCATTATAAGGGGCTGGAGAGATGGCTCAGTGGTTAAGAGCACTGTCTGTTCTTCCAAAGGTCCTGAGTTCAATTCCCAGCAACCACATGGTGGCTCACAACCATCTGTAATGGGGTCGGGTGCCCTCTTCTGGCCTGCAGGCATACATGCAGACAGAATACTGTATACATAATAAATAAATCTTAAAAAAAAAAAAAGAAAGAAAGAAAGCATTATGAATGAAAAGTATTACTGATAGTATCAATGACACACATATCAATCACGTAGAAGAGACTGACACTGTAACTCTGACATGGAAGGTGCTGAGACCTCAGAATATTTAACAGATGAGTCACAGAACAGAGTGTGTCCAAAGTATTCAGGAGTCTCTGCATTCCAGCAAGGTGCCTGAAAGCTACTATTGGCACTGAGCATGCCAGTAGTACCTATGCTCATATCCTCTCCCCATACAACAGTCTTCAATAAAAAATGTTATCTTATTGGTTTTGCCTATTAAATCCGCTTGATCTTTAGGAATAGTTGCAGTGCTTTATGTAGTAGTATATTATTTGTATTTGGATAAATAAATCTTGTATGAAGACCAGAGGCAAAGCTAAAGCCACAAGAGGTCCCGCAATGGTGACACACACCTTTAATCCCAGGATTTGGCAGACGGTCAGATGGATCTCTGTGGGTTCAAGGCCACCCTGGGTGCACAAAATAAATCCAAATGGTGGCAGCTCACACCTTTAATCCCAGTACTAAGGAGTCATATGCCTTTAATCCCAGCACTAGTGGGAATATAAAATGAGGAGAGAGGCTGTCTGTTTAGTCCGAGGTCACCCAGTCTTGATAGAGGTAAGACTTCTCTAGTGCCTTGGCTGCTTTGCTTTTCTGGTTGAACCCCAATATTAGTCTCTGGGTTTTTATTATTCACACTACAGCTTTAAAATTAGAGAGTTAAGAGCAGAGTAGCACTTGAGTAAAAGGGTATTTGAGAAGTTCAGATTCTGATACATTACTATTTTCTTCATTAAAACTTGGGGATAGGACTGGAGAGATGGCTCAGAGGTTAAGAGCACTGGCTGCTCTTCCAAAGGTCCTGAGTTCAATTCCCAGCAACCACATGGTGGCTCACAACCATCTGTAATGGGGTCGGGTGCCCTCTTCTGGCCTGCAGGCATACATGCAGACAGAATACTGTATACATAATAAATAAATCTTAAAAAAAAAAAGAAAGAAAGCATTATGAATGAAAAGTATTACTGATAGTATCAATGACACACATATCAATCACGTAGAAGAGACTGACACTGTAACTGTGCCCTCTTCTGGTGTGCAGACATCCATGCAGTCAGAATGCTGTATGCATAATAAATAAATAAATAAATCTTTAAAAAAAAAACCTTGGGGATAATACCATCGATTTAATTTTATGAATTAGCCATTACAGACCTGTTTAGAATAAATGAATAAATATAAATGTATCTATTTAGCACATGGTATAACAATAGCAGAATGCCAATACATTTACTAGGCACAAATATAATCCACAAATGCCTAGGATAACAGGACTACAGAAAGGCTGGAGTAGGTTAAGTACACAATGTATAGAGTACACACGGTGAAATGTGAGCATCTACAGGTAGTGTTTATTCTGAAGAATCCACTCATTCCCAGATCCAGCACAGCGCTGCTGGGCAGTATTTTAGACAGTAAGAACAAGCTGTAAGAACTTGTTTTCAAAAGAAATACAAAACCTTGTTAGAACTCTGTTATTTTCTAAACACTAAAAGAGTCAAATAAATCACAAGATTTTAATCTAAGTTTATAACCTTAGGAAATTTAAATGGGTTCTCAGTAACTAAAGACAAAAACATCTGTTTTTGTTGGAATGACAAGATAAGATGGATGGCCCGATGACCATAACCACTGAAAATAACTATAATGCCAGCTACATTTGCTAAAAATCCTTATAAAAGAACCAAAAACTTGGTATGAAATAAGGTATGAAAGTAAAACTAGACAAGGAGGAGGAAACTAAAGGTAGGCAGAGTACTAAAACCAGCCTTTTTTGAACATTCTGACAAACTCTGAGATCTCTCAAAGTAAAAGCAGCAAAACATAGTCTTATCTAAGAGAAATCAAAGTGAACTGTTTTTTAATCCTTGGCATTAAGTGGAGGCTGGGGATGGGGCTAGTATAGCAATACTGTGGTATCTCCCTTAGCACACAAGCTCAGAGCTAGAATCTCACTTAAAATGTCTGTAAGATATAGGAGAAATTCACCTTTGACCTAGGTCTGGGGTAAAAAAATCCTCCAAACAGGAGTTCAAAATAATGAATATGTGTAAATGAATTCACAATCAAAACACAAAAATCAGAAAGAGGCCACCCACAGCAAGACAGAGAAGAAATATCAGCAGTCAAACCACAGAGCTTAGGGCCAACGTTACTTTTCCCTGCTGTTTTACTTTACGGGTAGTTTACCTACCATTGTACTTTAAAAGCCAATATGCAGAGCGAACCTGTCTATGTCCAGCAGGGTACCCTCAGCTCTCCAACCATGCACAAAACACTGCCTACTGAAAATTTTGAACTTACCATTCTTAAAAGTGACTCCATCATCATCATAAAACCGCAATCTTTTCATATAAGATGGCTCTCAGGGCTCTGCTATCTCAACTCTGTTAGAGCCAACAGTTCTAACTCTTTATTCTATGAAATACACCTTCTCTAAACACTCCTTTCTAAAGAAGTAACTTTATAGGTGGGCAGACCTTAATAAAAGACAAACATCTAGGACTTGATCTCTTCCCTCTCCACCTCTACTGTGAGGCAGTAATCTGGATTCATTTGCTCTGCTGACCCAAACATCACCCATGGTAGTCTGTACTATATATAGGTAGGTGGTAATGAAGAGCTATGGAATTAGCCAAAATCATTTTGACTCTTTAACTCTTTAGAAAACATATTTTCCTCTACCAACCATATTTTTTTAAAAAGCAAAGGAGGGAGCTGGAGAGATGGCTCAAGAGGTTAAGAGCAGTGACTGCTCTTCCAGAGGTCCTGAGTTCAATTCCCAGCAACCACATGGTGGCTCATAACCATCTATAATTAAAATCTGGTGACCTCTTCTTGTGTGTAGGCAGAACACTGTATACTAATAAGAATAAATCTTAAAAAACAAAACAAAGGAGACTGAAGGTAATAGCTCAGTGGCAGACTGCTTACCTAACATGCTCAAGACCTTAAATTCAATCCCTAGAAACACACACACCTTTCAAAGTTTGAAGTTACCATGAACTTAGCAATTCTAATTCTATTTATAGATATATATATATATCTCCAAGACAATTTATATGTTCCTATAAAAATTTGTACTTAAACATTCCATAGCATTTGCTTATTCATAATTAAAGAACAAATGACTATCAGCTGATGAATAGGAAAACAATGTATATATTAATATATCAATGACAACATATGTAACTTGTTATTCCACTATAAAAAGAAAAGAATGGTATCTTTTTATGTATTACAACACAGATGAGTTTTTGAAAGCCAGTGCTGAGTGAAAACTCATACACAAAAAGCCACACGTTATATGATTCCATTTATACAAACAGTCTAGACTAGCCAAGCTCTTATCTAGGGCATGACAGTAGATGGCAATGTTGTTGCCAGAAGACTAGGCGTGGAGAGCAACAGGTAAGGAGCAGTTGCTAAGAGTTGGTTACTGTTACAGTGGTTGACTACTGTATTTACATTTGTTCAATAAATCAGTCAACCCATTTCTTCCAGAATTGTGAAAAAGTTAAAAGACTGTGCTAGTAAAATGATCCTTCAAGCCTGGCACCCTTGTTTAATCCCCAGAATCCACATAAACTACCAACTCCACAAAACCAGCCTCTGATCTCCACACACGTACATCTGAACACAGACAACTTTTAAAGCAAGTTAAAATAAGATCTGTTTGAAACTGACCAGATCTCTAATCTAGTATTTGTGTCTATTACTTCTATCTCAAAAGACTTTAGTCAATTAGAAGAGCAAGTTATATCCAGAATGTATAAGTGTGTGTGTGTGTGTGTGTGTGTGTGTGTATAATCTTCAAAACTCAGTAATCAAAAAAGTAACCTAATTTAAAACCAGGCAATTTCAACAGCCTTAGCTACAAAGACAGGCAGCTATCTAACAAATACACAGGTATTTAACATTATTCACCACAAAAGAAATACAAATCAAAACCATAATCATAGCAGGCAAGCTGGCCTGGGGGGAAAAAAATAGTCATGAAAACTTGACTACCTAGCCGGCGGGCGGTGGTGGCGCACGCCTTTAATCCCAGCACGAGTTCGAGACCAGCCTGGTCTACAAGAGCTAGTTCCAGCACAGGCTCCAAAGTCACAGAGAAACCCTGTCTCAAAAAACCAAAAAAAAAAAAAAGAAAAAAAAAAAAAAGAAAAGAAAAGAAAAAGAAAACCTGACTACCTGATTTTGACTCCCAGAAGCCATGGTGGAAAAAGTAGGAACACCTGCACCCAGAAATAACAGTGAAATAATTTACAAATTTTAAACTTCTTAAAGTTCTTAAATTTCTTTAGTGCTAGTGCAACTCCTCTGAAAAGTCCATCAGCCCATCAAAGCTGACTTATCATATTAATTCAGCAATCCCACTTCTGGGTTTTTTTTAAAAAAGGAAAAGGAAACCTCCCTAAATATATGAACCCAGAGGAAAAACCTAAACAGATTAAATCTTAACAAAAGAGTAAAACAATCCAGATGCCTACCAACTGAGGAGTGAGTGTGTTAAATATAAAAGTACTGTGTTCATCCAGTACTGACAAAAAGAAACGATATATGCTACAACCGTGAAAACATTATGTTAAAGGAAAAAAAGACACAAGCCAAAAACCTATAATCATATGATTCCATTCCATTTATACAAAATATCCAAAACTGGGCAAATGTGAATTGATAAACAGACTCTCTTAGGGCTAGCAGAGAGGGGAGACAAAAAGGAGGGTAGGGACTGGCTGCTATGGAGTATGGAGTGTCTTAGAGGAGAAGGAAAAAGTTCTAAAATTAGACTGCAGTGCTGTTTGCACCTGTGAGTATACTAAAACACACTGGATTTTGCACTTTAAATGGATAAACTATATGATACGTGAATTATATCCCATCATATCTGTTTAGGGGGAAGAGTTCAGCAGCCATACACGTTTTTATTCTGCCAAGTTCCTGCTCTTTCCTGTATAGTACCTGCCAAAAGATCCAAAGCTAGAACAGAAGAAAGTAAAGCAATGACTTCACTAGAAAGCAACTCCCCTAACAATCACTTTCAAATTGATCCATTCAACACCGTGTTCTAAGGCCTCCATTATTTCCAAACCATACTCTAGCCACTAAACAATGATACAAATACAGCCCATTACAAAAGTTCGAAATGGGAGGGGAGAGTTGGCAGATATGAACAATGCATACATGTATGAAATTGTCAAAAAATAAATTAACAATTTTTAAGGTTCATACATCTAAAAAAAATAAGGAAACTACTACTATTTCCTATGGACTAACTACATAGTATATGCCCCTCTCCTGAAACTAATCAAGTCCGAGAAGAAACAAGAGACAAACAAGATGAGTTGGAGGAGGAAGCAACCACTAGCCTCAGCTTTTTAAGAGTTAAAACACAAAGTTTAAGACTCGCCCCTTTTCTTCCCTCTGCTTCAAACCATGGTCTTAAAGCAGGTGGTAAACACAAAGGAGAGAAAAGACTTCTTGGCCAAACACAACAGAGTTACTGCAACTTATTCCAAACCCAAAACCTTACTTCCTGCAATTACAGAACCAGATCACAGGCCCCCTCTTCAAACCAAATCATAACCAAGGCAAAGAGCAGAGGATTCTATTTTTGGGTCTGTCATTAACTCACTGATAATCCTGAAGCTCCAGTCTTTCTCCTCTGCTCAATAACATAACCGCAACATCTGGATCTAAAAATCAAATCATGTGGTCCAATAAAAAGACCGTTCTTTCTCCAATTTATATATTTATTTCCATGGGAAATATGACAAAAGCAAATTAAACCATGTTAATTGTTCAAATCACTTTTACTGTTCAAAATCTAAGAAAAAAACTATCCAATCCCAATATATTAAATAAGCCCTCCCATTTTAATTACTTTCAAAGGTATTCATTAAACAAAGATAGAACTAGCTTTCAGAGAGCTGAAGGATTCCGAGCTTTAAATCTGAGCTCAGTTTATATTTAGAAAACTAACATGCCATTTCTCTGGATCCTGTATCTTTATCTTGGGCATTGGATTCATGTGCTTTGCCTAGTATAATTCAAAGCAATAGAGTCTATCATAGCCTTGAAAAGTAAAATGAACCTATCAGAACTTTCTGAATCAAGAGGAATAAATGCTGTAATGTGCTCCAAATGACAGGAAGCTACAGTCTCCAATACCAGAATGAATAAAAATAAAAATGACCTCCCTGCTACCTAAAATCGTCTTAAAAAAAAATAAAATAAAATAAAAAAATAAATAAAAACAAGTTTTCAAGACAGGATTTCCCTGTGGAGCCCTGGCTGCTGCCCTGGAACTTTCTCTGTAGACCAGGTTGGCTTTGAACTCACAACAATCACCTGCGTCTGCCTCCCTAATGCTGGAATAAAAGATATGCCACCACTGCCCATCTATCATTTCTATTCCATTTCTAGAAATCCTAATTTATTAACACTGGATGAACCCTAGGGTGTCTGTTAATCAAAAGTTCTATCAGGTGATTCAGTTAATTCATGCACCAGGCAAAGTTATCAGAAAGGTTTCACGTCATTTTCAAATCTGCTCAACCAACAGTGGTTGCCTGAGGTCAATTCTAAACAGAACCAAAAGGTAATAGATACCCACAGCTACTGTGATGGGAAAGCAGCTAACATGCAAACTATGTACCTGTCGTCCTTGATTCAAACCACAGAATGATTCGAGCCTCTGAATAACAAGAGTCTGGAAACCTTACTTCAGGGAGGGTAGGAATAACAGGCTGGGTACATCAACTAGGATTCTCTGAATACTCATTATTAGTCCTAGAATCACACACAAATATACTTTTTTCCTCTCAAATTTGTTTGTGAACTTGTTGAAGAAAAAAACGTTACATGCATGGTATGAACTTGGTTCTAGTTCCACTGGAGAAAGGTGGTATGATTCGGTGAGAACTGGATGACAGCTCAGTGGAAGAGCACATGCTTTGCAAGTATGAGGCTAAGAGTCCAATCCCTAGCACCATAACAATAAAACTAAATTAAAGTGGTTTTAAAAACAGCAAGTAGACGCATGACTGACAGACCAGACCAAAAAGGGTATAATTTGGATTCATTCAAGAGACAATCAAGCATGGGTTTCTAATCAGGACATGATTAGAGGAATATTTTCAGATGATTCCAAAACTGAGCATGATGGCACAGGCCTCTTATCCTATTACTTGGGAGGTGGAGGTAAGAGGATCAAAACTTCATAGTGGTCCCAGGCTCTATATTGAGTTCAAAACTATCCTGGACTATATGAAGCCCCACCATATAAACAAATGAGTGAGTGAGTGAGTGAGTGAGTGAGTGAGTGAGTGAGTGAGTGAGTCAATGAATGAATGAGGCAGATTCCATTGACCCCAATACCAAGAGGAAGGGTGGAAGGAGAAAAGGGGGAAGGAAGGCTATTGTAATTAAGGTATGACTCAGTTTCAAAAGCAATATAAAAGAATTTTATAAGAGACAGATAAAAGAACCATAAGAGTCAAATTATGACAAAAAGTAAAAAGGAGAAAGGTCAGGCATGTTGACTCATGCCTAAAATGATGGCATTTGGTGGCTGAAGCAAGTGGATAGGATACTTCAAGGCTAGCATGGGCTACATAGGAAGCTCTAGGTCACTATCTGTGTTTCTTTCCCCATTGCTGTGACAATACCCAGACAAAAGCAACTAAGGAGAGAGAAGTCTCATGGTTCAAGGTACAGTCCCTCATGGTGGGTGTAGCAAATTCTAATTGGTCTCAATAAATAAAACCTGGAATCAGCTATTAGGGATGAAAGCTGAAAGATCAGAGCAGTGCAGCCAGCCACTAGAGAGACCTTTTACCTCTAGCAATGCTCAGACCAAAGGGTGATCCTGTTCTCAGACGGCATCTCCAGACTGCAACTGTCTCTACCAAACCTCAGACTGCACTGAGCTGTCTCCTTCCGCCTTATATTCCTCTCTCCACCCAGCCTTATTACTCCTGTCTCCACCTCCCTAGTGCTGGGACTAAAGGTGTGGGATGATCCCAAGTGTGTGAGCTCTGTTTCACTTTTAGACAAATTAAATCTTGTGCAGCCCAGGGTGGTCTTGAACTAACAGAGGTCTCTCTGCCTCTGTCTCACAAGTCCTGGGATTGAAGGTGTGTGCCACCACTCCCTGGCCTCTAGTGGCTTAGATCTGCACTCTGCTCTTCAGGCAAGCTTTATGTGTTAAAACATAAATAAAATATCAAAAGAGGTGGAGAAGTCAGGGTGACAGAGCCTGAAGCAGCTGTTCTCATGGCACCCACAATCAGAAACAGAGCATGAATGAGCACTAACTACTTCTTGCTCAGTTCTAGAATCCCAGTGTCACCCAAATAATAGCATCAAGATAAAGCCCCACACAAAGGCATATAAAGAGGTCCATTTCCTTGTCAGCTAATTCTAAATTGTTGACAATTAATGCTAACAATCACAGACTCCCTGGGCTACATATAGTGAGAGAACCCTGTCTCAAAAAACATGAATGCTGTGTACACACAGGCACCCCACATACACTCGAGAAAAAAAGAAAATACCATCAATTTTGCTAACTACAATAATGGCACATATAATAATATATGAGTCTAGCACGACTGCACATGCCTTTAATCCAGCAGAGGCAAATGAGTTTTCTTAATCTGAGGTCAGCCTGGTCTATATATCAAGTTCCAGGATAGTCAGGGCTAATTAGTGAGACATGTCCCAAATAATACATTAGGAATAAGAAAATAAAAACTAACACATTGGTACAAAAGAAGACACTTGAATTATATACAAAAAATTTCAATATTTGAATCTCAGTAAGGATTTATTTTATATACTTCTACATATATGCAATAGAGCAGATAGACTGAAGTCTTTGGGTATTATTTATTCAACTCCAACACTTAAACAATTATTCTTCTTTTCTTAAATTTCAGAAAGCAAAGAATGAATATTACCTGTGAGAAAATGGCACATACATAATCAGAAGAAAACAGGCACTCATTTGATAGCTCTACTAAGAAGAATTCTCTATGAATTTACTCAAAGAAGTTCTTGTATATCAATATGGGAACTGAATATGTGCCAAGGTAATGCCTCAGCTACTAGAGAGAAGCAAACAGTCTTAGGCTCCATTAGAAAGCTAGTATCCAGACCAAGGAGGTTAACAGCTTCATAAACTCTTCTCTTAATTCACAGTGGAGTACTTCTATGCTGTCTTGAGCAGGGCATCTTAAGAGCACTTACAACGTTGAATGCTCACAGGGAAATATTCATAATGCAAGTGAGGAGTTTAGAAACCAAAAGTCCATGGTCTGTTGTGAAACGCATTTTGATTCCAGCACTAGAGGAAAAGGGGAAGTGGATCTATGAATTTGAGGTCAGCCTAGTATACAATCCAAATTTCAGGGCAGCTAAGGCAATGTAGTAAGACCCTGTCTCCATTTAAAACAAAAGAAAACAACAACAAAAAAAGGAAACCATGTCAAGCATAGAATCACTGAAAAACTAAGAAACTATGTCTATTAAGCTTGAATAAGAATATTTTCCAGCTTTACAACTCACTTCTAATACATAGACAGCATATTTTTTTCCTGAGGCTTCCTACCTGTTAATGAGTATTCAAATGAGTGAGAAAAACAGTACATTTTTTTCACTTCAAAAGACATCAAAATTTTCAATTACCTTAACTACATTGTGTGAATGTACACAAAAAGGCGTCTAGTTTTTTCCAAATGTGACAATTGATTGATTTCCCACAATGATTCGCCACACTTCAAATACTGGGAGAACAACAATAAACACTGAATATCCTGGTACACAGTCTGGGAAGCTTCTTTCCCTTATTCTCTCAACCTAAAATGCCCATATCTCATCTCATTTCAAATACTACCTATTCTAAGACACTTTCTTCATCAGTAGAAAGAAAACCATTACTTTTACTTGTTGGTAAATCCATAGTTCATTATCCACACCTGTCAGTGAGAACAGAACTACTTCATAACTGCCATTTGATAGCATCAAAATATGTTGAAAAAAATAATTTTTAAATACCTGAAGGGTTCTCTTATGAAAGAAGGCAGACTATGGGCACTACTGTTCCCAGAGGAAAAATGATTGGTTAGAAGTACATTTTGCTTCAGTTAGAGTCTATATTAAACAAACAGGCTACCTTTTTTATCCTTTTTGAACAGTCTTAAAGTCCAGCACCCCTACTGGCATTCAACTCACAACAGGTTAATGACCTCAAATCTCAAGCAAACCACCTGCCTCCCTTCCTGAGTGCTGGAATTACAGATGTGTAACATGCCATATTAGCTACATTTCAACTACCACTGACTACAGGCTTGGGAAGAGAAGCTAAATGGCCATACCTTAAGTGTTTTAATAGGACAGTTCACTGGCCTGAATGACTAATTTAATATTCTAGGACCTACAATTTATCTCATCATACCAGTTAAAAGGTAACTTGATACACACTATTTAAAGCAATATCAAAATTCTTTTTTTCCCTGGGGGGACGGGGGGGGGAGGGGTGGGGTGTTGAGACAGGGTTTCTCTGAAGCTTTTGGAGCCTGTCCTGGAACTTGCTCTTTAGACCAAGCTGACCTTGAACTCACAGAGAACCACCAGTTTCTGCTTCCCCAGTGCTGGGATTAAAGGTGTGCGCCACCACTGCCTGGCCAAAAAGGTGAAACACAAAATGCCTTGTTCTGTGCTACTTTACTAAACACAACATGTTCTGAGCAGTAAGCACAGTCAGATGCCATCTAACATTTCTCACATATTTAGTGCTGGTCCCACCAGATGACATCACCAGTAACATCACAACCATCAGTGTTTGCACAAGCATACTTTGATGGTTCCCAGTGACAGTCATCTAACATTCCTCAGAACATGGCCCCTTTCATTAGGTTAAGAGAACTGCAGAGAGGATAAAAACAGAAAGGCACAGTCTCTTTGCGGGGGAAGTGTTCGGCTTTTAAAGCAGGATCGTACTACTTGAAATTCTGACACTACTAAAGTAAGATCTTTCTTCCTTTTTTTTCTTTGTTTTGTTTTGTTTTGGAAGGGGGCCAAGACAGGGTTTCTCTATGTAGTCTTAGCTCTCCTGGAACTAGTTCCGTAGACCAAGATGACCTCAAACTCAAAAGATCTCTGCTTCCCGACTGTGAGAATTATAGGCGTGCGCCACCACTGCCCGGTTGAGTAAGATTTCTTAATCATAGTATCATAACAAACCTGCTAACCTTCCATAAATCAGAAAGTCTAGGTCGTCTATCTCAGTAACAAATGTTCCTTAGAGACCAAGCCTGGCGGCACATACCATAATTCAAGCATTTGGGATATTGAAGCAGAAGGACTGTGGGTCAAGGCTAGTCTGGGCTATATACCAAGATCTTGTCTCAAAAACAGGGAAGAAATGCTCCTTAGATGAGGGCATTCTTGGGTTTGGAAATTTGTTTTGACATTCATCATTTATGGGTATGGAGCATGTGCTCCTGGAGGTCAGAAGGCAACTTTCAGAAGTTGGTTCTCTCCTTTCCAACTCAGATGAATCCTAGGAATCAAACTCAGGTTGTCAGACTTGGAGCAAGCAGTATTTGCCCAGTGTCACAGAACCACCCAGGTTCAAGGTCATTGCTTTGGATCAATGGTTCTCAGCATTTTATTGTAAATAATCATGAGGCCATCAACTCCTCTTAAAGCTATTTATCCTCACCCTAAATGCATCAAGTTCCTCAAACAGGCTAGATACTGCCTTTCCAGTTAAAACTGAGTCATCAGAAGCAAT
Organism: Alexandromys fortis; assembly: GCF_014885135.2. Lineage (NCBI taxonomy): Eukaryota > Metazoa > Chordata > Mammalia > Rodentia > Cricetidae > Alexandromys > Alexandromys fortis. The sequence goes on from NW_026068004.1 coordinate 3,615,776, forward strand.
CAATCACAGGTACCACTTACAGGAAGGAAGGGCAGCTCTAGGCCATCTCTCCCAAACTAATTAACTGTGGCCTTTGCTGGCTGGGACCCCACTTTTTACTTTTCTGGATATAAACAGATGACAAATTCATGAGCAATCAAAAAGAAATTAATTAATTCACTGTTCCTGGATTGAAAACAGTACCTTAAATAAACATTAGCAATTTGAGTTTTTTACTAAAAAACTGCCAGAGAATGGAAATAGGTTAAACAAATCCTTAGGTCTACTTTTCATTGCAAACTAGACTTCCATTTCAGGTCACTTGATTGAGAAATAATAACTACTGCATGTAAACCTGAGATTTTCAGTTTGTTTCTGAGGGAAAAAAATTAATTTCTTGGAAAAGAAAATCCTAATGCAAAGAAACCTTATATCACCTAATACACTCACAATTTGATCCATAATACTATAATCAAGAAATTTATCAAACCAATTTATTTACATAACGTCTTAGCCAATAGATGGACAGAATCAAGTATTTAAACTGCTCTTCAAAAAACTCAGTTTTCCAATTTGTTATCTGAACCACAAAAATCAAACTTTCTGAATGAAACATGCTCACTGTATAGAAAGGTTCATAAGAAAATTTAAATTAGCCACTGTCATGCTTTCCTCCCATTCTGGTTTTTGTTGTTCTGTTTCTATTCAGTAAAACTTCCTTTGTATACTATTAGTCTTCTTACCTACCAAGCAACAGACAATAGGTCTCACTCAGTAACCTAGACACCTGCACTAGACCATCTTACAAGTATAATTTCTCTAAAGTGTATTGGCATATACTTCCATTTTGAGAGAGAGAGGGTGAGAGACATAACTGCTACTTAGCAATCCTTAAGTTCCCATTCTGATTCTTCCCTTCCTCATCTCCAGAATAGAATACTGACAGCAGAGGTGCAGACTCGAGGAAGAATGCTTCCAATGTCTAAAAATGGACCTAATTTAACAAAAAACTGTCCCCATTAATTTTACATTAAGCTTTACAGTATCATAAGATACACTCTTATCTAAAGGATTGGATCCATTTGGGACCTCCATGGCCTTTCACTTCCACTTCAAAAAACCTAAAGTCTGCTCCCCACTATAATTTTGTTATTTTCTACAAAAGAAAGAAAGAAAGAAGAAAAAAAAAGTACAAGCCTAGAGGAGAATACAGGAAATGGGTTCCTATATCAGCTCTACTAACAATAACTGACACTTAATCTTGTCAAGAGTTCATGGTTATCCTGTAAGGCTCTAAAATCCAACATCAATCATCACCCAAATGAAAGGTGAAATATTTCAAAAGCACACATGCTCTAAATAACATGGAACAAAATTTCCTGACATACAAGCATTAACATTTCTAATGCTGTTTGCTATTCATTTATACAAAAGATAAAACATCAATCTATTTCATATCTAACCTGTCTAGCCTGTGTTACAGATTCACCAACCCAAGGAAAACACAAGAAACACCACTTACTTCCTACCCCAACAGTATGCCACCTTCAAAGAATCAACCTACCTTTGACTGCTGTATGTTAATTGCTGTGATTATAACTCATTCCCAAATGTTCTAAAGCCAAGCAACAAACTTCATTTTAATTCAATAAACACCCAAAATCTAGAATGTACAATAACCTATTTTTAATCATACTATAACCTCCTCCCAAATTCATTCTCTGTAAGCAATCAAAATGTGAAACTGCGTCTGAAAGCTAGCAGTCTGACCTACCATTGCACTCCTCTAACAATCTCACAGTAACTATTACAAACTCTATTGATGGCTTAAAGGACAGGTCAGGTCTCAACATTAGACAAAAGTAGATCCCAATTTCTGGGGTTTTTAATACATACACACTAGCACTAAATTCTTCAAATCAATCAGAAGACTAATATGAATGTGATTATATCCCACTAAATAGGGCTCTTGCTGACTAGGAATTCAGTTGACAACTCTTCACTTTGTACTCCAGGTGAAAATTTTGACTGAAAGTCAGTTAACTAAATAAGTAGAGTGTCCTTTAGACACAGAATCAAAGAATGATGACCAACTCTTCAACTCAGCTCAACTCTTCTCCACAGAGGATTTGAAAATAATGAAAAACAACACAGGCAGTTTGTGCTATCTCTAACAATTCTCTTGGACTATACGTTATTATACTTACTTAGTATGTATGTGGGGAGGGTACAGGCATGCCATGGGGCCTATATGATAGTCAGAGAACTATTTGTGGAAGTCAGTTCTCTCTTCAACTGTGTGGGTTCTGGGGACTAAACTCAGGTCATCAATCTTGACAACAAGTACCTTTACCAACTAAGCTACCTCACCAGCCTTTTTTTAAAAAATGTTGTTCATGTCTGTGTCTGTGTGTATGGAAACAAGTTCATGACTCAAGCTGGAGCAGATGCCAGAAGAGGGTGCTGAATCCCTTGGAGTTGGGAGTAAAGGCATTTGCAGGATATTGGGCTTATTACATGGGTACTGGAATCCAACTCCAGTCCTTATAACTGCACAGCAAGCACTCCTAATCTCTGAGCTATTTGCCAGCTAAGACTATCTTCTAACGGTTCCTCTTACTACACTTCATAAGTACGAATCTGTCATAGAGTACCTCACTCACTTAAGAGGGAAAATAACGACAGTGTGGTGTTAATACAGATCCAATCACACCAAAATAAAATGTTAGAGTTATGGTAAAATTCTTTAAGCAACAGAAGTAGCCTAGAAAGTATTAGAAACTGGGTCTACAAAGGGTATCAAAGTAAAAGTTCTTATCTTATTATAGTATTAAAGTTTGGCACTGGGGCTGGAGAGATGGCTCAAGTGGTTAAGAGCATTGCCTGCTCTTCCAAAGGTCCTGAGTTCAATTCCCGGCAACCACATGGTGGCTCACAACCATCCGGAATGAGGTCTGGTGCCCTCTTCTGGCCTGCAGACATACACACAGACAGAATATTGTATACATAATAAATAAATAAATAAATAAATAAATAAATAAATAAATAAATAAATAAATATTTAAAAAAAAGTTTGGCACCACGAGTCATTTGTTTTGACCTGACTGTACAAGAATATTTATTAGTTTGAAAAACATCAAATTCTCATATATCAAATAGTATAGCAGACAAAGGTACCTATTTAGCAAAAGGTTACTTAAAATAAGTAGAGTGAGTGCCATTGTTATAAATATAAGTACAACATCTGGTTCCTTGCAACAAAGCTATTTCCATATCCCAACAGATGGCCCACAGTAATAATGTTTTGCTGATCTGGTTATAACAAATTCTATTAAATCAAAAATCCTGTACAACGGATACCTTTCCCAATTTCAGTATAAGTCAATCTCTTTAACCAAAACACTGTACACTTTGGTTCTTTTTTGTACACTGAAATATAGTTATGCCAATTAAGATGGTCAAAAATGTTGAAAGTTATTATAAAATCCTACTGTGAACGTTTTCCTGAGTTTTGAAGAGAAAGAAGCAGAGTGCCTACTTTTGGGCTAAAATGGAAACAAAATCTGCATTAAGAGAAGGCTGTTGACAGAGGGGCAAAGAAGCTTTGGCCCTCAACTCGAAATTTCTGAATAGCATCAATGAGGGAAGCTACAGGTCAGAAAACACCAACAGTGAAGAACAATTAAAGTATGTAGTTTTTAGCTGAGAAGCTGCTAGGACAAACAAAATACACTGATGTCTAAGCATCTATCTTATTTCAGCTCCACATTAAAAGAAATGCTCATGCAATGTCAAGTCATTTTCACCACTTCTCCAACTACTTTCAAAATCCAATCTTCATATTCTGGCCATGCTTTTCCTTGAACTGTTACCTTTTATTAATTCATAATCAGTAAGCAAAACAGTATAGTGAGGATCTCTGGGGCTGGAGAGGTGGCTCAGAGGTTAAGAGCACTACCTGCTCTTCCATAGGTCCTGAGTTCAATTCCCAGCAACCACATGGTGGCTCACAACCATCTGTACTGAGATCTGGCGCCCTCCTCTGGCGTGCGGGCATACATCGAGGCAGAATGTTGTATACATAATAAATAAATAAATCTTTTTTTTTAAAAAAAAAAAAGGGGGATCTCTGGGTTTGAAATCAGCCTGGTCAACACGAAAGGTTCCAGAACAATCAGAACTACACAGAGAAACCCTATTTGAAAACAAGCAGGTAAAAGTAGAAACTAACTATCTTTAGAACACTAGTTTTTTGTTTTATTGGGGTTTTTTTTGGGGGGGGTTGTTGTTTGGTTTTTTGGTTTGTTTTCCAGAAAGGTTTCCTCTGTGTAGCCCTAGTTGTCCTGGAACTCACTCTGTAGACCAGGCTGGCCTCCAACTCAGAGATCCTCCTGTCCCTGCCTCCAGAGTGCTGGGATTAAAGGTGTGCAGCACCACCCATCTTAGAACACATTTATTTTCTGAAGACAAACTTGTTTTTTGACAATTGAGTGACTCTAATATGATCAATAATAATCCCAGAGGAAACATTAGGAGAAAATACTAAAATATTACCATAGCAGCATAAACTCTCTATAGATCATGTGAAAACAATTTATGAATCTGTTACCTTCCTTTCAAAATTCCTTCTGGTCTAGTTCAATCAACTTTGCATTAAGTCAGCTGTCCATGAATTTTAAAATTGAATCAAATATTGTCAACAATACTACCTTGTAGAAAATCTTTCTATTCTTGGCTTCTGTTGCAGAAACTGCTTCCTGGTTCTTCTCAGAATGCTTCATTTTCCTACTAGACTACTGTAAAGCCTCAAATTCCCCCACTGTACCACACTGTTCCCCCACTGTACCACAGTACACTGTACCACAGTCCTCCTGACAAACATGTACTCAAAGTGTTTTACTACCACTTACAGGCCCATCACCGCAAATCTACATCTCTCCTGACTACCCACCATAAATGATGATTAATGACTATAACCCTGCCCTAAGTCACTTCATGACTACAAGACTGAAGATGAAGACGTAATGAATTAAATATATGTAAAGCACTTATAATAATTTCAGGAATACTGTAAGCATTCAATAAATATCATTTATTTTCACAACCAGTTTCTTGTATCAGGCCATCATCTTAATCCTAAAACTGTCCAAGAACATTCTAGTCAGTTTCCCTACTTCCTGCACTCAGCAGACACTGAAATCTTCCTTGGATACAATATACATTGATTGTTTCACTGTCTTGAGAAAGCACTATAGCACCCTACAAAACCAAATCCTCTATCCTTGACCATCCTCAACCAACGTACCCTAGGCAAATGTATTGAGTATGAATATTTATTCACCAATACAATGCTCTGTGACAACAAGCTACTCAGTATCTCATGTAACCAACCAGCCACTTTTCCGACTTTACAAGTCCCTTTAATCTCTTGAACAGTCTCTTCACTGAAAATTCCTTTTTCACACCACTTACTTGGTTCAAAAGTAAAGGCTGTTTATTACATAGGAACAATGCAATGTATAAGGCTGCTTCTCCAAAAGTAGAGACAACGTCTACTCTTTTTTCAACACAAGTTGAAGCTTTCAGACATCATTTTAATACTTGTGTCTCTTTATTTACTTCACAGCTTGGTGCTTTACACAAGTATACAAACGATGACTACCTTACTATTAAAAAATACACACCTCAGAATATATCAGAACAACATTCTATTTTTCACAGTCCCACCCGTAGTTAGCATAATGAAAGCAGAATCTTTATTTAAATACTTTTATTCAACACAGAAGGAAAAGGAAGAATATGCTGACACTTGTATCAGATAAAAAGGGAAAAGGCAGTATCAAAAATAAATTTTAAGACTACAATGTAGCCAGGCGGTGATGGCACACGCCTTTAATCCCAGCACTTGTGAGGCAGAGGCAGGCGGGTATCTGTGAATTCGAGGCTAGCCTGGGCTACCCGAGTTAGTTCCACGATAGGCTCCAAAGCTTCAGAGAAACCCTGTCTGGACAAAAAAAAACACACACAAGTTTAAAAAAGAATAATGCCTGCAACATGGCAAAGTGCTCAACCAACCCATNAAAAAAAAAAAAAAAAAAAAAAAAAAAAAAAAAAAAAAAAAAACTACAATATAGCCACTTATAGTAGTGAAACAGGCCTGTAATTTCAGTACTTGGGAGATGAAGGCACGATCAAGAGTTCAAGGTCAGCCTCATTTTATACTCAGCTAGAAGCCAGTCTACAATAAATAAAAAAAACAAAAAAAGGAATGTGAAAAACAAGAGAATACTGGAAATTCTCACAAGAGTGACTTCAAAACAGTTAAGTTTTATTTTACCCAAAACTAATAAACTGAAAGTCAAAATAAACATTCTTGACCTCGTCCACAAAACATCTAATAAAGGCATGAGAAATTCCCCAGCAGCACAAAACAAGCACAGAACAAGAGTCACCTCAATTCCAATGAAAACCAAACAGGAAAGAGCAACCTCCAATCTCATCTAAAAACTCAGAATCAATCACATCTACAACCCTTCCTAACATAAAGACGGGGAACACTTGGTCTGAAAAAAAAAAAAGAGGGGGTAGGGGGAGCAGTTATCGTTTTTCTCCGTAAATACATGCATCTGTCACGCTACAGGAAAGAGCAATCTGTGGTCTCCAAGGAGCATAACACAGCCAAGATGGAAACCTTAACCTGGAAGAGATATTAAAGGGAAAGTAAAACAAAGCAAAACAAAAACAACACGTGTTTCAAAGCCAGTGTTCAAAAACGGAGCCCAACAGTACCTAGTGCATCTCAGAAAAGTGGAATAAAGGAACTTCCAGGACAGTCGAGTAGAACTGCCTAGTCAGCCAAAAGAGAGCTTATGTATGTAACTAACTCTCAAGAGAACATTACCTGCCTTCTCACTGGGGAACATAACACAAGGAGAAACTAAAGACAAACAGTGAAAGGCGAAATGAAGCCCACCAATCTCCAGCCCCCCGACACGACTCATTCAGGATTCTAGCAACAACCGCAGACTGGGAAACATTAGGACACAGAGGCACAGAAAGTAGACCGGAGAAAGGAAAACCGTGCACACCAACACATCAGTAGCAAGTGCTTGCTCTCTGGGGGATTAAGCGGTAGTGAAAAGAACAGGAGCTACTGGGGCTGAAAAGATGTCAATGAACTAAGGTCTGGTATGTCCCCTACTGGTCTCAATTTCGTAAGAGTACAACTCTTAATTCTTCCATCAAACAAGTCATGCTCAGCAAAACAAACTGACCTTAACACCTTCCACGCTGCCAGGAAGAAATCACAAATCAAGGGGTGGGGAGGGGTGTAAAGCGGGGGAAGGAGGGGACCATCCCGCTAACTCCCTCTTGACCAACTGCAAAAATGGAGGGGGTGGGAGGGACGGGACACTACCACGTGGGCAGGATGCAACACACGCAGGACAGCAGCAACACGTCCGCAGGCAAAGGCTGCCTTTGCCCCAATGCCACAGAAGGACGCGACGACGGGATGGGCGAGAAGGCGGGACCCTCGCCCCGGGCTCCTCACCCCCGCAGGGCACCCCCGACCCGCGGGGCAGTGGCCGCGGTCCCGGCCGAAAAACGCCCGGAGCGTGAAGGGAGGACGGCGCATCGCGCCAGGAACAGGACGAGCTCGGGCTAGGCGCCGGTCACCAAGCGCCGTCGCGACTGTCGCGGTCCTCCGCCGCCCCGGCATCCGCGGCGCGGGCCCACCTGGGGGAGGGGCAGGCGCAAGCGGCGTTGGGCTGAGGGGCAGCGGCAGCTGAGGAGCTGCGCCGCGGGCGAGGGAAGGCCGCCTCCCGCCCGGCCCGACCCGGCCCGGCGCCCACCGCGGGCCACGGGGAGCGGGGGAGCGTGCGCGGAGGGGAGCGAGCGCCGCTCGCCCTGGGCAGCCCCCGCCCGCGTCCCAGGAGATGCCCCAGCCCCGCCTCCCCGCCCGCCGCCCCAGCCCGGACGAGACCCTGGCGACGCATGCTCACCTCAGGCTGCGCAGGCCGGAACGGCCCGGCCGAGCCCCCGGCCGCTGCGTGCGTCTCCGTTCCCCGCGAAAGGTCCCTACGGCGCCCTTAGAGAGCGGCCCAGGCCCGGAGCGGCGCCGAGAGCGGCGGCGGCGGGAGCAGCCAACATCCGGGCCGCGCACCCGGAACTACTTCCCGGCCCGCTCCCTCCCACCCCCGCCTCCCGCGACGTCGCAGCACTGCCGGCCCGGCGTCCTCCGCGCCACGGCCCGCCCTGTCGCGGCCACCACGATGTGCGAGGGATTCCTCCGCGGGAACAAGTAGTGCCCTGGGCTCCTGCGGCTCTGCCTGCTCGTGGCTGGCGAGAACCGGCGGTGGCCTGTGCGGAAGGCTTTGCCGTGCTCGCGCCGCAGGCTTAAGGGCGGCCGGGGCAGCCCCGGGCCCTCTCCCGGGATTCCAGCGCCTGAGGAATGCACCTCGTGACCTCCCCTCCTTCCAAACCTCTGCCACTGCGCGGCCCCGACAAGCACAGAGCTTAGATTTTCCCGGCCGCCACCGGGGCACTTTGGACCTTGCTTGGGGACACGCGTCGTTCGGAACAGCAAGAGCGGGGTTCGAGGCCCCTCCCTACCAAGGCATGTCATCTTGTCATTGCCCCTGCCGCGTCATCCTCTCCATCTCGAGTTCGCTGGCCAGGTCGTGGCTTTGCTATCAACAGGTGGAGCATTTAGCAGGGTTGTTCAGATTGGTAAACTTTGGACTTTTTCAGCCTTACCTCTGAACTCTTAGCATTGACTATCTGCCCTGTCATTTTACACATAATTATCTTGGGAGGTCTTTCTTGCTGTCGTTAAGTCACGTCCTGCTCTCCAGCACCAAGAACAATTGTGTACTAACAGCAGGTGCTCGGTGTTGTACATTCGATTGTTTGGATGGATGTCAGTGAGTCTGGTTGAATGAGAAGGCCAAGTTCTGAGAAAATTGTTCCCGACAACTCTGCTAAGACAGCGTGAAGCCCTCCCCCCATGCCATCATCAAACTTTGAACACTTTTTATCTGCCAAGCAATGGGAAAAAGTATCCATTTTTCTCCCTGATAACTCCCACTGGTGTTCTGAAAGTTTATCCACTCATTGTCCAACAAAGACTTTACCATCTCTGTACCCGGCACTACTTCAGGACTTAAGATGAATCGGTGAACAAGGGGGGGGGGGGATAAAAATAAAAAGAACTATGTAATATGTCAGAAAATGTTGAAAATGTAGGGAAAACGCAGGTCAGGACAGCTGTGTGGAACATTAGAGGGAGGATAATCCTTTTAAAGAGCTGCCTGCGTGAGCCACATTCATAAGACAACTTGAGTCAGAGACTCAGTATAGTTGTGGTTAAAGTCCCTGTGAGTGTTAGAAGTAGTAGTGAGGCCAGGGGAAGTGAAAGAGAAAGACAGAGGGGATCTTGCAGGCAGTCTCTACGGAGCTTTAAGCAGAAGTGAACGCTCTGCTTAGAGTACAGGGGAGGAAGTCAGACTTGACATCACCCAGTGACAAGGTGATGATCGCATCAGGCTTTCTTTTGGACTACCAACTAGCTCCCAAATCTTGACACTTGAGACATTATCAATTGTGAATGTTCAGCCTTAACGCTTGTCCCTAACTTTTGTAACTTATTTATAACCTGTTTATCTTCATGTACATTTTGCCTCGGAGCTTCTTACCTTTCTTTCTTTCTGTATGTCCAACTTTTCCTCTTCCCTCATGGCTGACTGGCACCAGGCGTCTTCCTCTTTTCTCCCTAGCCTAGATTCCTCCTTCTACTTATTCTTTCCACCTGCCAAGCCCACCTATCCCACTACTGCCCAGCTATTGGCTGTTTAGCTTTTTAGACTCAGGTGCCTTAGGCAGGCAAGGTGAAACAACAACACATCTTTACATAGTTAAACGCAGCATAGACAAATGTAACACACCTTTGCATGGTTAAACTAATATTCTACAACAGATGACCTAGACTTGGACAATAGCATGCAGGAAAATAAGATATGGGCTCTACGCGTTTAAGAATTCAGTCTGGGGGGCTAGAGAGGTGGCTCAGTGGTTAAGAGCATTGCCTGCTCTTTCAAAGGTCCTGAGTTCAATTCCCAGCAACCACATGGTGGCTCACAACCATCTGTAATGAGGTCTGGTGCCCTCTTCTGGCCTGCAGACATTCACACAGACAGAATATTGTATATATAATAAATAAATAAATATTTAAAAAAAATAATTCAGAGCCGGGCGATGGTGGCGCACGCCTTTAATCCCAGCACTTGGGAGGCAGAGGCAGGCGGATCTCTGAGTTCGAGACCAGCCTGGTCTACAAGAGCTAGTTCCAGGACAGGCTCCAAAACCACAGAGAGACCCTGTCTCGAAAAAAACAAAAAAAAATAATAATAATAATTCAGTCTAGGGGCTAGTAAGATGGCTCAACGGGTAAAGGCTATCGCTTGTCTCACAAACCTGGTGACAGGAGTTGAAGCCCTGGAACCCACAGAAAAGAGCCAACTCCACATGATTGTCCTCTGACCTCCCGACATGTGCTGTGGCAAGTGCCCATGCACACACTCCCACACACACCACAATAAATAATTAAAAAACATATAGGTGCATTTATGTATAACTTCAGCACTGAGCTTGACGCCATCCTGAGCCACATGGACCCTGTCTCGGCTACAAAGAACTCAGACTAATGGGAACCAAGTAGACTGATTACATAATACCATAATGATAAGGAAAATACAGCCCCAAAGAGGATGCTCCTCCACCCCCTTTCCCAGCATTCCTGAGGAAGAGTAGACCATTCCAGAGCTTCAGTTCATCAAGGGAACTAGATCTCCTGGTTTGCTGGTCTACTGGGTAGATTGTCAATTGAACATAACACTAGCCTTCCAGCTTTTCAGGTCTCAAAAGACCACCTTCCTCCACCTGAGCTATAGACAGAATGTACTCAGAATAGCCTGAGACACATATTTAGAGAGATAAATACAGCTGTTCCCACTTATCAGAGGGGGAACTGAAGTCAGGAGTCCCCAGGGTTTAACCTGAAGCTGAGATCAGGACTATAAAAGACCACAGTCAGGAATCTCCCTAAGACACTTGAGAGTCAGCCAGAAGACAGAGTTAAAATGTACAAGACACTCATACACTTGGCTCCAAACCCACTCACTACCTCCTCTACAAGTCACGGGCAGGACATGTCTCACTGGTTTGCAATTCCGAGATACTGCCTGGAAATGTTCATTCTGGTTTACAGTGGGCACAGAACTTGGGGAAAGAACAGATTTACATACCTGCTAGGATAGGGTGGTGAGCCACTACTTTTGAGAAACAGAACCAGGAGCCATAGAGATTCAAAAGGTGGAGAACTAATAAAATTGTGCTTTATGTGAGATTCCTGCTACGTGAGTAAAATATAACCGGTCTGGCCACAGAAACAAAAGATTAATAATGGTAAGAGGACAGATGTATCTATTTGCTTTTCTTTAATAACCTATTAACCATGGATTTCCATCCCATAACATTGTATTGTACACCTTAAACATACACAATAAAATTAATTTAGTTTTTTTTTAATATGTGGATAAGTACACACACAATGCCCATAGCAACAAGAAAGGTTCTGGGACCTTGCAAGAAAGAAATGTTTAAGATGTTGGAAGGGCAGACCTAGGTACAACTCTAGTATTCTTTAACTTCCGGCATTGCCTCTTGTTGTAGAATATTATTTTAATGTGTGCTAACATTTGTTTATGCTCTGAAACATTTGTTTAAAGATGTGAAGATGTGTTGCTTTTGTTTACACTACATTTGTTGAACTCTATGAAGCTGTGATTCTTTGCCTGTCTGTAACGCCTGATGATCTAATAAAGAGCTGAACAGTCAATAGCGAGGCAGGAGAAAGGCTAGGCAGGACTGGTAGGCAGAGAGGATAACTAGAAGGAGAAATGAGGAGGAAAAAGAAGGAGCAAGAGAGAACAAGGAGAGGAGGACATCAGGGGCCAGCCACCCAGTCAGCCACACAGTAAGAGTGAAATTTAAGATTTACAAATGTAAGAAAAGGAAAACACCCAGAAGCGAAAGGTAGATGGGATAATTTAAGCTGGCAAGAAAGTAATAGTAAGCCTCCATCCAACGTGTGATTTATGTGGGAGCTGGGTGGCAGGTGCCCCAAAAGAACCAAAGGGTAAACAACAACCAACTACATTTTGGTATCCAACGTGGGGCTAGAACAAAGAATAAAAAACAACCAACAGCCTATATCAAATTTAGTTTCTCTCCACCTCTGTTCCTGCATCTACAAACTAGAAACTAATCACAGAGACCTAGCCCAAGAGCTTGTGAATAGGCTTTCGTCGAGTCGGAGTCCCCAAAGACAGCTGTTCACGATATACACGGGTGAGAGTCAGCATAGGAAAAGAGCAGTTTGCTCTCCTATGAGGTGCAGGTTGGGAGGGAAGGTAAGGTTGGAGCAGGCCAGCCCTCGAAAAGGAGATGGTAAGTCTGGGAATTAAGAGAGATTGTGCAAAGCAGAGAGATGAAGTTGTTATTGTTCTTTATTTGCAGTCTTTCCCCATCTTCGTGTAGATTGTAAATTCTCTGGAAATTTACACACCAAAGATTAGACACAAGGAGTACTTCAGCGGCAGGATGTTTGTTTGACAAGTGTGTGACTCCACAACCACGCTAGATAAATAAGATTCCTTCTGATCCTTTTCTCTGTATTTGTTACAAAAGAAAATAGGAAAATGAATTTAAAATGAGCCAAGATTTGCAAGAGGGAGAAGAGAGAAATGTGAGGCAGAGCCTTCCAGATTCCCCGGGTATCTTTCTATAATACATAATTTCATGTATTAGATGCAAAAAAATAAAAAGCTACACATAGGCCATTGGAAGCTCTTAGCACTGCTTACAGCTACTTAATCACAACACTTGAGTATTAGTCACTATGCATACTTAAAGAGCAGTCAACAAGCATTTATCAAGTGCCTGCTCATTCCAGGCATTGTACTAAATATCAAGGAGTTAAACATGAACAGATAAACAATTCATATCAGTGCAATCCAACAGAGACTTGTATTTACTCCATGGAAACAGGGAAAAGGCAAGGCAAACTTCAGTTTGGTGTAGGAAGCTGTAGACCTGAGGAGACAAAGCCTCCCCCTTCAAAGATAAGGGTGGGGCTGAGTCAATAGGTGAGCAGAAGTTTTCTGTCTAGAGACAGCAGCAGCCTTGGGAATAGAGAAAAACTGAAGTGGGGAGAGAAAACAAAACAACTTTACAAACTGGAAAAGGATGGGTGGATACAAGAAGAGCCAAGCCGCAAAAATGAGCCTTTTAAATGCTCATTAAATCCGCATGGCTGATGGGAATAACTAACTCCTGGAGATAGACTACACTGATCTATGTAAACTACTCTTACACTGAGTTCTTCCCTCTGATAGCTTGGCTTTAGCTTCTGACTGTATAGGTAAAACAAAAGGTAGTTTTCCCAAACTATATGAGCCAAGCATTTTGTGTAGAAAGATCCAGCTTAGACTCAAATCCACCATCACCAGTAAGAGGCCAAAATAATTTATTTGCTAATCTGACTACAAATTTGCACTAGTATATTACAGACACAGTGGGGGATCCTCTGTTCCTTGTAACCTGCCTCAAATCTTGGCTTACTTCCACTCTCAGAATCGACCAAGCTTGTTAAAAACAATGGGAAACACAAAGGCTCCACGACAGCTGAACAAACATGAGCAAATATGTAGACTGAATGAAGAAGTTACATTCGGTGTAGGCAATATCATAGATGAAATGATGCTTCAAAGAGTGAGCCAATGGATGTTCAAATAGAGTGGCTGCAAGGACAATCTCCTTTGCACCAGTTAGTGATATTTTAGGGACTGTTACAATGAATGGAACCTGAATAGCAAAAAAAAAAAAAAAAAAAAAAAAAAAAAAAAAAAAAAAAAAGTGATTTGCAGTTCGAGATATCTTAATCCTCTAGGTGCAAATTTGGAAATTAAATGATTAGCTTCAAGGCATGACATTAATGCCTGATTGTGTACCTTGTGTACTAAATAGGAACCTTCACGAAGCTCCAGTGCTGGGAGATGCTGTGGGAGCACATTCCACTCCTTCAGCCAATAGCCTTTAAGATACCAGCCCACTTGGGCATGGTCTCTTACACTGTAAAAGCAGCTGTAAAGCATGTGCTCCTTCTCTTGCTTCCAGGTCCCACTTCCGGCTGCTAAACTCTGTTCCCGATTGCACAGAGAACTGTCCAGAAGGCAGAATTATATGCTATTCTCATGGTACTAAGGGATTTTAAAGAACCTCTCAATATAATTATTGATTCACAATATGCAGAAAGAGTTGTCTTACATATTGAAACAGCTGAACTTATACCAGATGATACGGAATTGACTTTATTATTCATCCAGGTACAAGACATAATCAGGAATAGGCTTTGTCCTATATACATAACATACATCCGATCCCATACAGGTCTTGCCAGCAAAAAGCAATTATAGAGGATGACACCCCCATCCCAAAAGTTTGTCATTAGGGTTGGGGGCATTGTTTAGGGGTTGTTGGCTATTATTTGTACTAGATAGAGGGTTGGGTTAAAAACTATGTTTGTTTAAAAAAAGGGGGGATAATAATGGTAGGTAATAGAATGAATACTTGTGAGCTATTTATGGATAATTTACATTGGTATAGCTTTTGTATATTGAGACAAGTTCAAATTATATTTGTTATTTTATTTATATTATTTGTACACCTATGCAAAGTTATTCTGTCAGATTGTATATATGCATGTTTCTACCTCTGTTTAGGATATTTTGTATATTGATACAACTTTTAGGATATATTTTCATATTGCATTATATATTACTCCTACCTCTGATCAAGATACTTATAGTTGTTTACATTTTGAGGTCATTGTCCTCATTTGTTACACATTTGTTTACAGATTATTTAATATTCTGACAACAAGTTTTAGTCTTTAAATTATACAGGTATTAAATATTATAGGTCAGTAGTTGTTCATGTTTGTTGTACATACAGTCAGATCAACTAGGTTCTTTAGATACATAGAGATTGTATTCTGTCTAACTAGGTAATCTTCAACCACTTCAAGGATCTGTAGAACAATGAATGGAATCTGGATAGCAAAAAAAAAAAAAAAAAGACCAAAACTTGCAGCTCAAGATATCTTAAATAATTTAGGGTTCTGTTGACATGAGACATGATTGCTCCTGACAGCACTAATCTGTTCCTGAGAGAATGTTGAGCACTGTAGACACTCCGCTACGAGTTTGTTTTCTTCTTGGCACAATTGGCCTTTGGGCAAGGAACTGCCCATACCTCAACCACTGACAAAGTACATCGTATCCAGAAATGGATAAGCAGGCCACAAGGAAAAAGACTGTCAAATCTTGCTAAGACAGGGTAAGACAGTTCTGAAAATTTTCCTGCCTCTGAAAATAGTCTATCAGTTATGGTTGGCCTTGCCAAAGTTGGTTGCTTCAATGTTGCAAATGAGACTTTAGGAGATTGCTCAGGTAGCTAATTGTTTCCATCATATATCGCTTGCTTTGGAAGCTGCTTGATTGTACTTCCTGCCTGCTCAAGTAATATTATCTCCCTTCTCAGGCCTTCGATAGGGTTGAAGATTAGATAGTCGTAGTTACCATCCTCTTATGATCTAGCCAAATCATTTCCAATACAAGACTTAGATTCCTTAGGATAGAATGTTTATTAAAACATAAGCAAGCATACGTTCCTTGCTTAATATTGTTTATGTTGGTTGTAATTCTAATTATACTTGATATCTATTCCTAGTGTATATAGTTTTGTATTGGGTTTGGAACTCTCTTATTTAAACAAAAGGAGAGGTGCTGTGGGAGCACGTTCTGCTCCTTCAGCCAATAGCCTTTAAGATATTAGCCCACTTGGGCGTAGTATCTTATACTTTAAAAGCGGCTGTAAAGCATGTGCTCCCTCTCTTGCTTCTGGCTCCTGCTTCCAGCTGCTAGACTCTGTTCCTGTTCACGTAGAGTACTGTTATCTAAGACCGTGATCTGTAAGTTTTCCTTTAAATAAATAAATAGCCTTTTTATTATTCATAATTCTGAACTGGTATGGGATTATTTTGTGACTTCCATCATCATGGAGAGAAAGATATAAAGTAGTTACCACCTATTGAATATCCTTTGTGGACCCTTTGCATATTATTATTTAATCTTTACAACAAAACTGGGAAATGCTTTTCTCAATTTTGAGGAAGAGCAAGCAGTCATGATTTGAACCCAGAACCATCTGATTCTTAGCATTTGGTCTGCCTACTTTTAAAGACTCTCTAAATCCCCATCATTGTTTATGTTGATATGAATTGCAGCTTCCTGGGTCTAGCCACTGCAAGATGATGTCTTAGTATCCAAGCATCATAAGTAAAGCAACCATAATTATTATGGTCGATTGCATTGCCATTTTCAAATGTTTGCAGTACCTCCTGAGGCTGGGTTAAACCTCCCCATTAAGAGCAGAACTGATCATGTTACCTGTGTCACCTAGTAGAATGGGAGTGGCAGTATGAGCCAAGCCTTCTGGCAGTGTGTCCTATCATGCTGTCCTTTTTTCCTGCTGTCCTGATGACCATCCCTGATCAAGGTAAAGGCTTTTCCATCTGCCTCAGACCCAGAATGGAAACCACATATGGTAAAGCCACAGTTGACGTGGGGATGACCCAACAAATAAGGAAAACAACGTCAACCCATAGGGTCATTGAGATCTGAGGATCATTACTGTAGCATAACAGAGCTTATACTGACTGATACAGACATATCCTGAACCTTTTTCTGGAGTGTCTCAAAGCTCTGGTATCTTTTCCAGATAAAGAGATTGCATGGAGAGTATGAAAGAAAAGGAAATATGACATAGAAAAATTAAATTCTGTTTTGATCTGTGGACATAGGCAAGCCTCTTTAAGCCCTGTTGTGTCCCAGGGCCTAGGGAGGTTATGAAGGAGGTTAGAGTTCAATTCCTATTTTTGAAACTTACCATGCACCTTTGTTTCTAAACATGGTACCATCTTCGTACCTGGCACCTGTCCATGTTTTTATCAAACTAGTTGCCACGGACCGGCTCAGGGGAGCCACTCAGACCATGGGAGAAGCAGGGTCTTGGTAACAGAAAGGCACAAGTTCGGCAAATGACAGACAGACACAACACACAAGAGAGTGGTTGGAATCTGCTGCGATTTTACTGAATTCATGTTTTCATTATATAGTATTCAAACAAAGAACAAATCAGAAGGTCATGTGTCATTGGTTGGCACAGTATGAAAGCTTCTTTTAGTCATATCAGCCATATTTAAGAAAAGTATATTATCAGAAACAGGTGTTAGACATAAAGTATCCTTAGAAGAGGAAATCTTATCCTTGGGAATGTAAACCTCAGAGAAGTCGTTTCATCTTATGAATAGAAAGTTTCTGTCTCATTATCACTATCATGGCCCTTCCTCTTCCTAACCATTTATTTCATCTAGTGACCAAATATACCTAATCAGTTCTCTGCACCTGTTAAACTATACTTTTTAGTACCTTCTTATGCAGCAGACATCATGGGGGTTGGGATCTAGCAAGCCTATCCATAAAGTTCAAAGTATACTATAACAGTCTTTGTCCATCAACATTAACCCATCTATTCCCTTGCTCATCATACACCCTGTGTATGACAAAGGTTCTGCTGTAGTCTTATACAGTCCCATACTTTGCTTCCCTATCTCAGAACTGTTCCTGAAGAGAATGATCCTTGTCTTGTATATATAAAGACTATCGTTATTATGAAAGAAATTGTGCAAAGCTCATATCCCACATAGCCAGCTAATCGAGAAACCCGTCTATGTCCCAAGGGCAGCCAATACCGGGCCGTCTGCCATTGACCTCCAGGGAGCCTAGTCCCATGGGACACGTAGCTCCCGTCTGGCATAATGACATATGTCATGTCACACAGAAGACACTGGAGTTGGTGTGGCAACTAATGTCTCATAATGATCTAGAACTGTAATTTGGATCTCCTAACTCATCGTAAAGGCTCTTGCTATGCTACAGCTTGTTGCCAACTTGGGTTAGGGAATTATTGTTCATTTTTATGTCATACGTTTATTTAAAAATCCACACAAATGAAGAATGGGACACGGGCTCTGGGGGTGCCTAGAGCGAAGTAGGGGTTCATTAAAGATGCACACACTCTCTTGGGACATTACAGGGCTGTCAAAAGCTCGAAAGGTTCCAGAGGGCTTGGTAATTTGGAAATTTAGTTTGGTCAAGTTGATAATGGATGGGCAAAGAAAACACGTAGGTAAATGCTAAACTCAGAGGAGCATCAGGTCACAGAGTCCCAAGGCTGAACATTTTCTAGGCATCTTCAAAGAGTAAGGGCAGTGATTTAAAGACCTTCGTTGTAGGCTAATCTGTAACCTAGCATGCACGAGGCTCTGGGTTCAATCCCCAGTACTAAAGCAGTAGGTGGAGAAAAAAAAAAAACTTCCATGGGATATTCTTGATGCAACCATTGAGAAGAAAACTGCAGACCAAGCCTGTTCAAACCTGTGGATGAATCCTCCAAAAGTAGGAAGAGATTCAACCTGCTTATTGGTTTTTCCCTTAAAAAGTTAATATATGACAAAGATAAAAGCAGTAGCTAGGGGGCAGTATAGCATAATTGTGATCAAGAACATGGGCTCACCACCTACCATTAAAATCCACCCTGGGCTCAATAACATTAGTTGGGCAAATCTCTTAATTTCTCTAAACTCAGTTTTCTCATCTGCAAATTGGAATAATGATAGTAGCTCCACATCGGTATGTTGTGAATTAACAGAAACCACAAACACTCGGAGTACCCAGAAGAGTTGAGTATTAACTGTTGTTCCTAGTCCCCTGTTCAGTTCATGGAGAAAGGGGAATGGAGGATGAAAATTAATCTGACTGGAGATGGAGGGCTTAAGAAAGTGTTTGCATACACACGAACATTTGAACATTTGAGCCTAGCCTTGGAAAATGTATCAGGGCTTGAAGCAAGACACACAGGAGAGGGGTTCTAAGAATAAAGGCCCAGTTCCATTTCTAAAGGTGAAACATAAGAGAGGCTCGCTTCCCTCCCTCACACTCCCCAGGGTTTGGTGAGGAGGTGAGTGAGACTTGTGTGCTAACCACATCATGGCTGTACTTCCTCTGCCCATTTCTACTTATTTATTCCTCCGCCAAGGTTGATCACAAAAGCACCCCCTCAACCATACCTCTTGCCTATAAAATTCCTCTCAGAATTTGTTTATGAAGGCTTCTAACAATATATATCAAATATGTTTACACTGTAGAAATCTCCCTGTGAAGAACTACTGGCAGAAACATTAACAGGTGCTGAAACATCACAGTGTGTCCAACACCATGCTAGGGATTTCTTCTTCATCTAGGTCTCTATGTGCAGTCTTGGATGGAGAAACTTAATGCTTGTTGTGGTTTGGCAGTGAAACATCCTTCACAGGCTCCCGTCCTCTGCTGAGGGACATCTAGCTACTGTGACTATTGTAATAAACTTTGACGCGCAACTGTGGTATGTTGACCTGGAGTTCTCTGGATAAATGCCCAGAAATGACATAATCAGGCCATAGGATAGATCTAGGTTTTTATTTTGGAGGAACCTTCATTCTGAATTCCACAGTGTCCTAGCTAGTTTGCATCCCGAATAGCAGTGCATGGAGTTTGATCACATCCTTGGCTGCATTGTTGTTTTCTTAGTAACAGCCATTCTCATTGGACAGAGAGGGAATCTCAATTGTTTTGTGTTTCTCTGGTCACCATTGAGTTTGAACATTTTTCATAAGTTTATTGGTCATTTTCCTTCATCTTTTGAGAGTGTCTGTTCATTTCATTAGCACATTTATTTACTCATTCATTTATTTATTGTAAGACAAGCCTCAAATACTTCAGGCTGCCGTAGTACAAGACATACCTGAAGATGACTTTGAACTTCCAATCCTCCTGCCTCTGCCTGACTTCTCAGATTACTTACCACCACACACAACTAGCTGGTTCCTCGGCCCTGTCATTTGATTTTTTTACTTAGGTACTTTTAGTCCTTTGTCTAGTCCAGATAGCAATTTTCTGTAGAAGATTGTCTCCTATCTGAAGGCTGCCCTCGCCTCTATTCTTGTTCCCTTTGTTGTGCACAAGCCTTTATTTCACAAAATCCCACTTCTGAGGGATTCCTGTGCAAGTGTCTCTGCTGATACCTGTATCTTGAACTGTATTTCCTACTTTTTCCTCTAATAGTATCAGAGGTTCACATCCTATAATACAGTTTTTGATCCACTCGGAGTGGAGTTATATTCAGGGTGAGGGATAAGGGTCTGGTTTCATTCTCCATACCGACATCCAATTTTCTCTTGCACTATTTGCTGGAGATGCTATCTTTTCTACAGTGTGTATTTAGGGTATGCTTGTCAAAAATCAAGTAGTTGTCATATATCTCGGCCTGAGGTATGTGAGACCCTGTCTTACAATTAAAAATTTATGAATAAATAAATGTACTAATGAGATAAACAGACACTCTCAAATGATGAAGTGCAGGTGGTCAATATCTGGGTTTTCCTTTTTTCTTTCCTTTCTTTCTTTCTTTCTTTCTCTCTCTCTCTCTCTCTCTCTCTCTCTCTCTCTTTCCTTCCTTTCTTTCTTTGTTTATTGAGACAGGGTTTCTCTGTGTAAGCACCCTAGCTGTCCTGTAACTTGCTCTGTAAACCAGGCTCGCCTTGACCTCACAGAGATCTGCCTGCCTCTGCCTCCCGAGTGCTGGCACAGGTATTCCACCACTCCATCTGGGATTTTTTTTTTCTTTTAATGATTTGTTTATTTATGGATGAGGGCTCAGTCAAACAAAAAGCAAAACAAAATAAAAACCCAAACCAAAGAGATGTGGTTTTTTTGTTTGTTTGGGTTGGGTTTTTATTTTGTTTTGCTTTTTGTTTGGTTGGTTGGCTTGTTGGTGGTGCTGGTGTTTTTTTTTTTTGTTTTTTTTTTTTTGTTTTTTTTTCAAGACAGGGTTTCTTTGTGTAGCCACTGGGTGTCCTGGAACTCAGAGATCCACCTATCTCTGCCTCCTAGCTACTAGAATTAAAGGTATATGCCACCATGCCTGGCCCTACTGCAATTTTGAATGGAATTCTTTTTCTGATTTCTTTCTTGTCATGCTTATATACAGGAATGTTGCTAGTTTTACATGCTAATTTTATGTCCTGCCAGTTTGCTGAAAGTGTTTTTCATATCTAAGTTTCCTGGTAGTCTTTAGGGTCTCTCATGTGTAAAATTGTAAGATAGTTTTATTTTAGTTTATCTCAATTAACATAAAGTATCTTTATTTCTTTATGGCATTTTCACATATGTATAGCTTTGGTTGCCTCCCTTCATCTTCTCTCACCCATCTGTCCACGCCCTGCTCCCACTTTTATCCTTTTGCCCAATAGTCCCTGTGGCACTATCTTTCACGTGTGCTGTTACCCTCCCCACTCTGATTCCTTAAGCCTGTGTCTCCCCACCCGTGGGGACCTTTCTGTTCCCAGACACACACCCACTCTCACATGAACACACATGTATAGGAAGTAGATCTAGGGCCTGCAAATGAGAGAAAACATGTGGTATTTGTTGTTCTTTGCCTGGCTAAGTTATCTCACTTAACATACTCTTTTCTGGTTCCATCCATTTACCTGAAATTTTCATAATTCTACCTTTTCTGTAAGTGAATATAAAAGTCAACACATGACTCGATTTTTCATTTTCCATTCATTTGTTCACGGACACCCAGAACGATTTCATTTCCTTGCAACAAGCAGAGTGCTGTGCAAATGCACCTGTGGTCGAATGCAGACGCCAGGGCCAGCGGAGCTGCTGTGCAAATGCACCTGTGGTTGAATGCAGATGCCAGGGCCAGCAGAGCTGCTGTGCAAATGCACCTGTGGTCGAATGCAGACGCCAGGGCCAGCGGAGCTGCTGTGCAAATGCACCTGTGGTCGAATGCAGACGCCAGGGCCAGCGGAGCTGCTGTGCAAATGCACCTGTGGTCGAATGCAGACGCCAGGGCCAGCGGAGCTGCTGTGCAAATGCACCTGTGGTCGAATGCAGACGCCAGGGCCAGCGGAGCTGCTGTGCAAATGCACCTGTGGTCGAATGCAGACGCCAGGGCCAGCGGAGCTGCTGTGCAAATGCACCTGTGGTCGAATGCAGACGCCAGGGCCAGCGGAGCTGCTGTGCAAATGCACCTGTGGTCGAATGCAGACGCCAGGGCCAGCGGAGCTGCTGTGCAAATGCACCTGTGGTCGAATGCAGACGCCAGGGCCAGCGGAGCTGCTGTGCAAATGCACCTGTGGTCGAATGCAGACGCCAGGGCCAGCGGAGCTGCTGTGCAAATGCACCTGTGGTCGAATGCAGACGCCAGGGCCAGCGGAGCTGCTGTGCAAATGCACCTGTGGTCGAATGCAGACGCCAGGGCCAGCGGAGCTGCTGTGCAAATGCACCTGTGGTCGAATGCAGACGCCAGGGCCAGCGG
>NW_026068004.1:3647300-3649080 GCF_014885135.2 Alexandromys fortis
TTTTTTTGTTTTTTTTTCAAGACAGGGTTTCTTTGTGTAGCCACTGGGTGTCCTGGAACTCAGAGATCCACCTATCTCTGCCTCCTAGCTACTAGAATTAAAGGTATATGCCACCATGCCTGGCCCTACTGCAATTTTGAATGGAATTCTTTTTCTGATTTCTTTCTTGTCATGCTTATATACAGGAATGTTGCTAGTTTTACATGCTAATTTTATGTCCTGCCAGTTTGCTGAAAGTGTTTTTCATATCTAAGTTTCCTGGTAGTCTTTAGGGTCTCTCATGTGTAAAATTGTAAGATAGTTTTATTTTAGTTTATCTCAATTAACATAAAGTATCTTTATTTCTTTATGGCATTTTCACATATGTATAGCTTTGGTTGCCTCCCTTCATCTTCTCTCACCCATCTGTCCACGCCCTGCTCCCACTTTTATCCTTTTGCCCAATAGTCCCTGTGGCACTATCTTTCACGTGTGCTGTTACCCTCCCCACTCTGATTCCTTAAGCCTGTGTCTCCCCACCCGTGGGGACCTTTCTGTTCCCAGACACACACCCACTCTCACATGAACACACATGTATAGGAAGTAGATCTAGGGCCTGCAAATGAGAGAAAACATGTGGTATTTGTTGTTCTTTGCCTGGCTAAGTTATCTCACTTAACATACTCTTTTCTGGTTCCATCCATTTACCTGAAATTTTCATAATTCTACCTTTTCTGTAAGTGAATATAAAAGTCAACACATGACTCGATTTTTCATTTTCCATTCATTTGTTCACGGACACCCAGAACGATTTCATTTCCTTGCAACAAGCAGAGTGCTGTGCAAATGCACCTGTGGTCGAATGCAGACGCCAGGGCCAGCGGAGCTGCTGTGCAAATGCACCTGTGGTTGAATGCAGATGCCAGGGCCAGCAGAGCTGCTGTGCAAATGCACCTGTGGTCGAATGCAGACGCCAGGGCCAGCGGAGCTGCTGTGCAAATGCACCTGTGGTCGAATGCAGACGCCAGGGCCAGCGGAGCTGCTGTGCAAATGCACCTGTGGTCGAATGCAGACGCCAGGGCCAGCGGAGCTGGGCCCTACATTGCTTCTGCTCTCCAGAGTCTGAGGAAGCTCCGCACTCATTTACATACTGTCTACACTTCCACAACAGTTAGGATGAAGGTTCCTCTTCTCTGCATCTAGTCAGTATCTGTTGTAATTTGTTTTCTTGGTGGCGGTTATTCTGGCTGAGATAAGCTAGGATCTCAGAGTGGTCATCATTTGCACTTCCCAGATGGCTAGGTGTCGACCACTTTTAAAAACATTTATTGGCCATTTGAGTTCCTTCTTTTGAGAACTATTAATTCAATGGCCCATTTATTGATCAGCAGTTGCTTTTTATTCTGTTTTGTAGGTTTTTTTTTTTTTGTATTCTGGATATTGATGCCCTGTCTAAGTACAGCTACAAGAGATTTTCTGTCAATCTCTGCACAGCCTGCCCACCCTGCTGATAGCTCCACGCTGTCCCATTTGTCATAAGATATATCTTTGATCCTTCCTTCCAGTGCTTACACAGTCAGTCACTTGATGGGTGTCTTAAAACTTTATTTAAAACAAAACTCAAATAAAATTCATACATGTAAACTGATGTCCTCTGTTTCTTCTCTCTCTCTCTCTCTCTCTCTCTCTCTCTCTCTCTCTCTCTCTCTCTCTCTTTTCTTTTCCCTTTTCCCCTCCCCCCCCCCCCCCCCACCCCCCTAAATAAATATCCCACCTCTCTCTTTATGACCTCCCTCTCTCT
>NW_026068004.1:3660817-3673408 GCF_014885135.2 Alexandromys fortis
AAAAAAAAAAAAAAAAAAAAAAAAAAAAAAAAAAACAGTGTGTGTCACCACTGCCTGACCTCTGTGGCTAACTAGTGGCTAGCTCCGCACTCTGATCACTCTGATCTCCCACAAGCTTTATTTGTTAGAGCACAAACAAAATATCACTGCATTTCCCCTTTTTTTGGTCTAAAATAAAAAAGTTATAATATTAAAAAAAACCATACACAATCAGTACAATAACTATATACAATAGATGCAGGCCATAAATATGTCAACAATGTCTAGTCTATTAGCATTTGACAAATTCAGAGAAAATAGACCATTATCTATCATATCTTGGTGAGTCCAAAACGTTGTACCTAATACACTTTCTATACTGACTTGCATTACCAAAACTATCTTTTAATGTCTCTCAATCATACACTTTACACCTCTCTAGTGAATTTCTTTTCTGAATCTGGTAACAAGGAAAACTTTAAAAAGTCTTCAACTTCATAAGACACCCGAGAAGATAATGATATTAAACCGAGTTAGCAGGAAATGTGAGCAAGCGACTTCCAAAACAATGTGAGAAATGATAGAAGCAGCTGGGACAGTCACCCGGGGTTCCTCTGCAAGTTAGGGTATCCATCTTCGGCCTACAGGCCTAGCACATCTGACAGACTTTTCTGTGAAGCAGGGATATCCTGAGGAGCTGTCCCGCCTTGTCTTCGCAAACTCAGCAATCCTTTCTCTTGTGTCCTTTCGGTCCCACTTGACAGCATACTGTCAGCAATCAAGGCAAGGGCACTTTCTTGCCCAGTGGCTTGCTGTGTAAAGTTTTACTCTTTGGACTTTGGGGGGGGGGGGGGAAGCACCATCCAGTGCCCAAATAAATCACACATGGAGACTTATTCTTACTTATTAATGCAGGGCCTTAGCCTGGTTTTTCCTTGCCAGCTTTTCTAACTTCAATTATCCTGTCTACTTTTCCTCTTCATGCTTGTGTGAAGCTTACTTTCACTCTTACTCCATGACTGACTGTATAGCTGGGTTGCAGGCCCTTCGCATCCTCCCGTCTTTGTTCTCCTGCTCCTCTCATTTCTCCTCCTGTTCATCCTCTCTGCTGCCAGTCCTGCCTATCCTTGCTCCTGCCTTGCTATTACCCAGCCATTCAGCTCTTTATTAGGACCATCAGGTGCTTTAGACAGGCAAAGAATCACAGCTTCACAGAATTAAACAAAAACAGCATAAACAAAAAGCAACACATCTTTACATCATTAAATGAATGTTCCACAGCATAAACAAAGGTAACACACCTTAAAATAATATTCCACAACACTGACTTTTGCCACAAAGAAAGTAAATTCCATGCGGAGTTTATTTGATGCCCATCATCTTTTCTGAAGTAGATTGGAGCTACCAGAAGCAAACATGTCTCATTGTCATAAAAAAAAACTATGTTATTAAAACATTTTCAATGCCATATCCACAGATCTCTGAAGTGTTTGGAGAAACCAGTCTATCTAAAATATGTCTCTGTTTGGTCTTGAAAACATACCTAATATGACCACAAGTTTGATTGTAATAGGTGACTAATTACTAACCTGTATTTCCTTATTATCCTAAATAGTTGGTAATAATAGCTTTCGAGGACTAGAAATTTGCATTACATCGTTAAATGAGCTGTATAGGTACAACACCTTGAACAAGATTAGAAATGCATGTGCAGTATGTTTTAACAAAAATAATTTTAAATAAATAAATACAAAGGCCTATGTCAATGTAAAATTTAAAATTAGTAGTTACTTTTTTGGTTTAAAAGTAGATTAAATAATCTACCTTTGTATCCTACTATATTTATATCCCCTTTTTTCTTATCAGAGTAATAGCTCTGAATCTAATCTCCTTTGTTCAAATTTTTCCTGACCATTACCAATAACAACTTGCAAGAAACCACCCTAAACAATGATGACTATCCATAGC
Source organism: Alexandromys fortis (assembly GCF_014885135.2). Classification (NCBI taxonomy): domain Eukaryota; kingdom Metazoa; phylum Chordata; class Mammalia; order Rodentia; family Cricetidae; genus Alexandromys; species Alexandromys fortis. Next base: position 3,662,765 of record NW_026068004.1, read on the forward strand.
CCATTGAACAATCAAAAAACACCTACCCCACCTCTTGGGAATGTGGGTGTTGTGTTCTTAAATTTACTTTCTACTGTCTGGCAGTGACATCATCTTTAGGGGATCCTGAAAAGAAAAATTCGGGTTAATTGTCAAATCCTGATAGAGGTAGCTGTATCATTTGTTGTCCAGTCCCTGTGTTATGGGAAAGTGCAGGGCTTGTCTCAAGTCCTGGCTAGAGTAGTCTGTGAGACTGGATCATCTCAGCTAGCCACCTCAAAATTGTCCTGAGCAGTTTGTAGCCCAAAGCTGATCTTTAGGTGGTGTTTGTCAACTTAGTGGCATTATCATAGTCCTGGTGGAATCATCATCGTGGGGCCCCATCCTCCTTTTGGAGACTTCAAAGGTCTCTATTAGGCATGGAAAACTCAAAACATTTTAAATGTCATATACAGCAGATCTCAAAGAGGTTAAAGAATCATACTTCATTATGTACATTCAGAGTACAAAACCTTATTCCTAGTTACCTCATAGAGACACAAACCTGAAATCATGAAGAGGAAAGTAGATGAAGCATTTTTCTAGAATTAGTTAATACTCTACATGCCCATCAATATCATGACAGAGAGTTTAATACATATATATTATACTAATCCTATAAATTTTGAGATAATATTTATACCTCAAGAAATGCTATTAAAGAGTCAAAATAAAACCAAAGGACTATGAAATTAGTGGCAATAAAATAGTTCCTTAATTTTGGTTTTTCTTCTGTCCCATATCAGGTGACTCCTCTGACATGAGACTGAGATTTTGGATTTTCCTTGAACAAACATGCTTGTGTTTAGAGAAGGAGAGAGACACACTCCAACTCCAAAGCCAGCTTTGATCTTTAGTTGGACTGGGACCACAGAAAGACCGTTTGTGTTATATGTCTGTACAGAACAGCAGAAACAAACATTTGGGAAGAGTCATGAAATTTATCCAATAGGCTAATTTACTCTTTTCCTTGGGACACTTTTTCTTTAGATGTCTCATTTGTCCAGTAGTCTTCTGATTCCTTAGCTGGATGCCTTTATTCTCCTGAAAAAATAAAAAGAAAACCCTGCTCCAACCCTAACTTTGAAGAGGTTCCCTTTTGGCAAGTTATAGCTGACCAAATGAGAAGCATTTGTTACTCATATAAGTTAGTTTAGATTGGATGGTCACACCGGTTGATGAACTGTTGAAATAGGAGCGGCAGGGCTGCGTCCCCGGCACCCGGCCGCCCGCATGGCTAGTTTATACCCAGAAATAATTACACGGAAACTGTATTCTTTCAAACACTGCCTGGCCCGGCTAGGTCCAGTTTCTTATTGGCTAGCTCTTACATATTGTTCTAACCCATTTCTAATATTCTGTGTAGCCCATGAGCTGGCTTACCAGAGAGGATCTTAACCTGCGTCTGCCTGGAGTGGGAGCATCATGGCGACTCACTCACTCCGCTTCTTTTTCCCAGCATTCTCTTCTGTCTACTCCGCCTACCTAATTTTCTGTCCTATGAGGGCCGAGGCAGTTTCTTTATTATTACAAGACCCACCTCCATCAATGAACTATCACCTCTTCTAATCAACAGGTCTCTCTTGCTCAAATCTAATCTTTATCAATTTTGATTATGGTTTCTCATGATATTTTTGTTTTATTTTCTATAGCTGTTCTATCGTCCAGAACAGTGTGGTTTCTTACAAAAGGCATTAGGTTCTTTTATTGATCTGGAAAGGACTTTTTGCCACAATGACAGGAAACGACTGAACTGAATTTGACATGGGGGCCTTTGAGAGGCCCCTCAAGGTATTTCCTGATGGCAGTGGGTTACCTTGACTGTCCCTTGTTGATCTACATTCATTAGTTCAATGTCTGCCTTTGCCATATCTGTATAATCCAGAAGGGAGGGGAGTTCTGCCTGGATTGTGTTTAAAAAACACAATGTTTTTCTCTAACAACACCCTGGTTGCAATCCCTTTTTAGGTGACCTTACTTACTGAAATTGAAAGACTTGACATTTCAATTTTTCTTCAAACCTTTGGAAATCTCCTATCTAAGCATCATCATGGTTATGAGATTCAATAGTGATTGTATCTTGGATCCATTCCTCTGAGGGTGTTGATCTTACCTTTAATGGCCTAATTAGCCTTTTGTATTGTGCATTAGCATTTTCAAAAGCTAGAGATTCAATTATTCAATTATTATTTGTCTAGTTTCTGAATTTGGTATCATTCTATTTACTACCTAAGTCAATCTTCGTAAGAATTCAGTGAAGGTTTCTTTTGGGCCCTGAATAACTTTAGTAAATGACTCAGTTTTCTTCCCTATTTCTCTAATTCTGTTCTAAGCTGTCAAAGCTGTTGTATGGCATAAAGCCAAGGTATAGTCATCATATAGTGATTACCCTTGTACGTTAGCATAATCTCCCTCTCCAAGACTTTGGTCGTAGGAAATTTCCATACCTCTAGAATTACTTCATTGTTCGATGGTTTTAGCCTCATCTTTTCACCTGGACTTCCATTGTGTTTGAGGACCAGGCTCCAAGACTATTGTAAACAAGTCTCTCCAGTCTTGAGGGATAATCCTATTACAAATTAACCATGAGTTTAACATCTTCACAAAAGGTGAATCCATATGAGACTATCGCTTCCTTGAATCTCCTTCACTCTAGCATTTCTACAGGAGGCCATTTAATTCTTACACAGCCTTGGGTAAACCTATCATTTGGCAATTCCTGCAAGGTTACTGAATAAATTAAAGTTGGTTGTTCAAAAACTTTAGGCTGTTCCTCTCTAACCTGATAATGCAATGCTGAAATTGGTTCTCCTTTAAATTCCTCTGTCTGGATCTGAATATCTCTATGTTCTGTTTTAATAAGTTTTTCTAAGGCCTGTATCTTAGCACTCATAGCAATCAACTTTTTAAAAAACAAACCAAGAATTATCAAACAAACAACATAAATTATCAAAATAATAACTAACATTATGTCAATCCTGGTTAAGTTAATCATCCCTTCATTTAATTGTTCCAAATTTAAACCATGCATTGCATAATCATATAGAGACCTAACTTTCTCCCATCATAATAATGTTTTCCCTTTTTTTTGTTTTCCCTTTTTTAACATGAAAAATCTCTCTTTTTTAAAAACTAATTCCCACCTTTAAGGATTCTCAATTGTCTCACCAAATCTGCCAATGATGACGATTCAGATGATGGTGAAATATGAGGCTGACTGCTTCTGTGTGGAACAATAGAATCCCAAGTGGGTTTCAAGGTGGCTACCTAGTTTGGCAGCAGCCTGAGAAGGGGGTCCAGGGAAAGCCCGGAACCCACCGGGAGAAAAGAAGCCAAAGAGCCAGCCGTCTGCACGGGGGAAACATGAGACGGCAGCTAACTCCTGCAGCGTTTGGAGGTCAAATACCTGTGGAGTTTGCTGCAGAAAGGCTGCAACAGAAAATTTCAGACCTGCACAGAGGGCTTGAGGAAAAGAGGAAAGGAAAACCTAGCTGGTGGGGCGGTAACTCCAGCCGCATGTGGCTCTAGTCTGTGCCGTTGACTGCAAAGCCACGTGCAAGCAGGTTTTTTTTTTTTTTCATGAATTTGTGCCCTCACGTTGGATGCCATATGTAGCGAGAATTCTAATTAGTCTCAATAATAAAAACCCGGAATCAGATATCAGGGTAAATGGTGAAATACCAGAGAAACAAAGGAGCAAGCCGTAGCCACCTCTTACCTCACCAACTTCTCAACCAAAAAAGGGGCCAAGCTCCTGTCTCCACCCTGCCTTATCACTTCTCTCTGCCCAATCGTATCATTTCCTGTTTTCTCCTCCCAGGTGTTGGGACTAAAGGTGTGTGTCACCAATACCTGGCCTCTATAGCTAACTAGAGGCTTGCTCCGCACTCTGATCTCCAGACAAGCTTTAATTGTTATAGCACAAACAAAATATCCTCACACCCTGCCTTCCAGGAAAGCACATCTTTTGAGAGAAAATTATATATTAAAAAACAACTATAGAGTATTGAGAAGAACCGCACATAGAACAGGAAAATGTGTGCATTTTGCAAGCAGTGACTTCTGTAAATGCATAACAAGGAAAAAGAGGAACGTCCATGTTAACTGGGGCCCTGAGAGGGAGATTTCCTCAAGCAAGGCAGAAATTATCGCAGATGTGAAAGCTTTACCAGTGAGCATGCAGTTCTTTGCACAAGCATCCTCTCCCTTGGGATCTATGTCACATTGACACAAAGATTTTGTCACCATGGCAACTGGTCATTGGACCAATGAAATAATCGGTTGTCATGGTAACCCGATCTCCATCTTACTCCCACCAGGCACCTGTTTTAAATCATCACACCCTCTGACAACTTTGTACCACCTCACTGTTGCTTTCTTCTTTCCCTTGGTCACCCTGTTATCTCTGGTCATCTATGTTGGGGCCCCTAAGCTTACATTTGTATTTATACACGAGACTCCTAAATGAGCCACAACAAATGAAAGCGATTTTTTTTTTTTTTTTTTTTTTTTTTTTTTTTTTTTTTTTTTTTTTTTGTTTTTGCGAGACGGGGTTTCTCTGTGGCTTTGGAGCCTGTCTCAAAAATCAAGAGCGAAGCAGCCTTCACACTGAATGAAGTGTGTGACGACCTTCCCCGCGTTTCCCTAGGGAAGACACTTGGAGTTTTAGACATTGTGCTGTTCTAATTATCCTCCTGCCTCTGTCAGTTCCTTCAGTGACTTCTTTCCCTCCTCTTATCTCCCAAATGCAGGCTCTACAGTTTGTCTGCTCTCCTTCTAAATTGCCCTGCCTGATGCAGCCACTACACCAGCCGAGTGAAGGTTACTGAGCCCTTGGAACTAATTATAGCTGCGCTGGACACGGGTGCCGCAAGTGTAAGGTGTACGTGGATTTTACAGACTTGCAAAAATTGATGTCAAAGAGCTCTTTGATAATATTTGTGCTGATTAAATATTAAGATGACAACCATCTGGACATAGTATAATAAAATGTACTATTGAAATTTAATTTCACCTTTTTTTCCTGTTTTTTCAAGATAGGGTTTTTCTGTGTAGCCCTAGCTGTCCTGAAACTCACTCCGTAGACCAAGATGACCTTGAACTCAGAGATTCCCCTGCCTCTGCCCCCTGAGTGCAAAAGTGAGCACCACCACCAACCAGCAATTTCATCTCTTTCTTTTGTTTGTTTTTAATGTGGCTGCTGACATGCATTTGTGTGTGTGTGTGTGTGTGCATGCATACATGTAGGCATGTGAATACCATAGACATCAGAGGATCACACTCTGAAGTCAGTGCTTACTTTCCACCTTGTCAAGTCAGGGTCTCTCTTGTTTTTCTGCTGCACTGTGTGCTCCAGCCAAGCTGACCTGCAGGTTTCCAGGAGCTCCTCCTATCTCTGCCTCCCAGCTCACAGTAAGAGTGCTAAGACCGCGAGATGTGTGCCATGGATTCCAGCACTTTTATGTGGGTTCTAGGAGTTAAACAGGTCTTCAGGCTTGTGAGGCTAGCATGTTTACCCACTGAACCACCATTCTTGGGTGGCCTATGTGGCTTGCATTCGTGGTTCATGTTGTGATTCTCTAAGAGCGGTTCTGAACTTATTGTCTAATCCTCTCTCACCTGCATTCTAGGTGCCGAGTTTTCCCTTCATGAAATGACTCTAAAAGCTTGAATTCCACCCTCTCATCTAGGACTCAAGTCCATGTTTCTGATAACCTGCAAGTAACCTCCAGGGGACAAAACAGTGAGCTTTCATTCCAAACTTGTTCTTCTTCTGACCGGCTTCAGTGAGGACATTTTACACAAGTTCTTATGGCTGCTACAGCAAATTGTCACAGATTCGGTAGCTTGAAATAACACAGACTTGTTATTTCAATAACAATAATAAACATAAAATAATAATTATTATTATTATTATTATTCTGGAGGTCAGAACTCAGTCCTGCTGGTCTGTGAACGAGGTATCATGTGGCTAGGTTCTTCTGGGAGTTCTAGAAAAGCATCTCTCTGCTTGCCTTTACCATCTACTAGAAGCTGCCAGCATTCTTTGCCTCATGTCCATAACCATGTTCAATGCCAGCAATGATCTCTGGCGTGCCTCACTCCCATATAACTTTCCTGTCACTTCCCTTTCACTTCAGCCCTTCACCGCGACCACAGGGGACCCACCCAGGCGATCAAGGATAATTTCCCCATCCCAGTGTCAGCTGATTAGCAACCTTAACCCAACCTTCAATTTTTTTCCCCACTTTTTTGTGTTTCCTGTGTGGACATGCATGTGGATGTGCATGCATGCTGCTATGTGTGTTTGCGTTGATCAGGAAGAATCTATGTTTCTTCCATTACCACCCAATGAAGTAGATTCTCTCAGTCAGACCCACAGCTCACAGCGTGGCAAGTCTCACTTGTAGTGATCTTTTGTTTATGTTTTAACACATAAAGCTTGCCTGAAGAGCAGAGTGCAGATCTAAACCACTAGAGGCCAGGGAGCGGTGGCACACACCTTCAATCCCAGGACTTGGGAGACGGAGGCAGAGGGATCCCTGTTAGTTCAAGGCCACCCTGGGCTGCCGAAGATTGAATTTGTCTAAAAGGGAAACAGCTCACACACTTGGGATCCCAGCGCTTGGGATTCCATGCCTTTAGTCCCAGCACTAGGGAGGTGGAGACAGGAGTAATAAGGCTGGGTGGAGAGAGGAATATAAGGTGCAAAGAGACAGGAAGTCTTGCAGTCTGAGGTTTGCTGGGGACAGTGGCAATCTGATTATGGTCCCTACAGTCAGAAGATGCAGGCTGAGGAGACAGTCTGAGTTCGGAGCTTTGCTAGACGTAAAAGAACTCTCTAGTGGCTGGCCACTCTACTTTTCTGATCTTCAGCCTTAACCCCTATATCTGATTTCGGGTTTTTATTTAAGAGCAATTAGAATTCGTGCAACACTCACTAACCTTCTCGCTCTGGAGATCAGATCACCTGTCTCTGTCTTCCAAGGCATTGACTGGGGTTCTGGGAACCCACACTCTGGTCCTCATGATTGCATGGTAGCAAGCGTTTTAACCTCTGAGCCACCTCCCCAGTCCCCGACCTTCAATCTCACTTGCTCCTTGCCTTGTAGAATAAGATATTCACAGAGATTGAGACAAAGATATCATAGACTTTGCATCTGAAAGGGCTGAACAGGGGATAGGGGCCCTGTGTGAGGTCACCAAGAAAAGAAATTATAATTCAAGCAGATGCCAGAATAGTTTCCATTGCTTTCAAAGTGACTGATGACAGAGAGGCTTTAAGACAGCTCACTGGGGGGACAGACGGGGGCTGGAAAGGTGGCTCAGCAGGTAAGAGCACAGGCTGGTTCTCCAGAAGTCTTGAGTTCAATTTCCAGCAACCATATGGTGGCTCACAACCATCTGTAATGAGCTCTGGTGCCCTTTTCTGGCCTGCACGCAGAGCACTGTTTACATAATAAATAGATAAATCTTTTTTTTTTAAAAAAAGGCAGTTCGCTGGTGTGAACCTCAATAGTTCATCTCTTTTCCTGATCCTCCTTCATCTTGATCTGTTTTTCACTCTGGGATCTATGGTGACTACTGTATGTCATTAAATTCTGCCTTGCTCTTTTTTTTAAAATTGTGATTATTTACATACTTGAACTGAATATGTCTTTAGGCTGCCTTTCCTTTTTTCTTTTCCTTTCTCTTTCTTTCTTTCTTTCTTTCTTTCTTTCTTTCTTTTTTCTTCTTCTTTTTTTTTCTTTGGTTTTTCGAGACAGGGTTTCTCTGTAGCTTTGGAGCCTATCCTGGAACTAGCTCTTGTAGACCAGGCTAGCCTCGAACTCACAGAGACCCGCCTGCCTCTGCCTCCCGAGTGCTGGGATTAAAAGCATGTGCCATTACCGCCAGGCTCTAGGCTGCCTTTTTGTTCATTTGTCCAGCTCTACCCCACCCCAAGCTGGAGTTTTAGGCAGCTGTGAGCCACTGGCCATCGATGGTTCTGGTCCTTAGAGGCAGGTGCATTCAGGTTAGGATGCAGATCTGCCATAATCAATGGTGCTTAGCGTAGAACTTAATACATGGTAGTTTATCAATACTGATTCTTTGAATTTAGTGAAGTAGAGGCAACTCATGTTGACCTAATGTGCTTGTCATTACAGCCACTGGTATCCTTATCAGCTGGCTCCTTCATCACTGACCTCCACTTAGCTTGTACTCTTTATCTTACAATGACCATCACTGTGAATTCTTGTAGGGAATGTGTTAGTGTGCACATGAGTTTTCTGCTCATTCAAGGACTGGTGGTGTTTTATTACATAAACTGTGACGTCATGGGTAGTCAAAATTATAATTATATAGCTTTGTTTAAGTTTATGTAAATCAATGTTAGTGCTATTGGTGTCAAAGGAATGAGAATTATTTCTTCAAGGATCCCCATGACACAAGGAAATCCAGCAACCTCAAATTTGCTGATGGAGTGCATAGCTCTGGTAGACTAATATCTGTGACAGTTTCAATAAAGGCAGAAATCCCAGCACTTGGGAGGCAGTGGCAGGCGGATCTCTGTGAGTTCAAGGTCAGCATGGTCTGCAAAGTGAGTTGCAGAATGGCCAGGACTACATGGAGAGGCCTATCTCAAAAAAGCAAAACAAAGCAAAAACCTTTAAAACTGAAAGTCCCTTAGAGTAGAATTTGCTAAATCTAATGAGGAAGGTTCCGAAAAACTCTTGCATTCAAGAGTACTTGGGGTTTTTTCTAATAAAGGACAGAAGAAATATGTCCTCCCACATTTAAAAAAAATATTTTAATAGCAGTGATGTGTGTGCATGCTAATTAGTGCACACAGTAATAAAAAAAATCTTAAGAAAAGATTACTTGGAATTAATTTGGAAAAAGTAGTTAAGGTCATTGTGAAGAGAATTAAAATCCGTCCTCTAAGCACAAAACAATGTGCTAGTTACAATGCAGCCTGGGAACACAGACACACAGAGACAAAACTGGAGAAGGCCATGGCCTTAGGAGTGCAGGAGTCCCTTTTAAAAGATGTAAATTCTTCCTGAGATTGGTCCATGAATTCAATCACATTATAAAGTGATAGGGAACCTCCTTCAGCCAATGACCTTTAAGAGGCTGGACCAGGTTAGGGCATGATCTTTAGTCTCTGTCATCTACTGCACATTTTGGAAGCTGCTTGATTGTACTTCCTGCCTACTCGAGTAATATTACCTCCCTTCTCAGGCCTTCGATGGGTTGAAGATTAGATAGTTGTAATTACCTTCTTCTTATGATTTAGCCAAGCCATTCCCAATGCAAGACTTAGACTCCTTAGGATAAAACATTTAGCATGTGTTCCTTGCTTAATATTGTTATGCTGGTTGTAATCTTAATTTTGTACTTGCTATCTGTTCCTCGTGTATATAGTTTTGTTTTGGGTTTGGAACTCTCTTATTTGGACAAAAGGGGGAGGCGATGGGGAACCTTCTTCAGCCAATGACCTTTAAGAGGCTGGGCCAGGTTAGGGCATGACCTTTTGGGTACCCAGAGAAAAACTGCAGGCCGCCTGGGGCTCATGCTCGCTCTCTCTCTCTCTCTTGCTCTGTCTCTGGTTCCTGCGCTACACACCTGAGGTTGGACTTCTTGTTCCTGTTCCATGAGTTTGGCCCTTATAATAAAGAATTATAACTGAAATCTTTTGGAGTTAGCTTAGGATTCTTTGACTCACATTCTCACCCCCCCTTCAGTAACAATAAAGAGAAAGACAATAAAAAGATAGATATAAATAAATAAATAGCCAGATATGCCTTTCCACAGAATGAAGCAACCTAATCTGAAAACTCAATCTGGAGTAGAGAAGGACAAGGCATCTTGAAGATGTGAATCAAATGGAAAGGATTGCTCTCCAGGACTGTAGACACTAACTCCATTCAGGAAATAACCAGGCTAGCTAAAAGATAAACTATTATTTTTTTTTATTATTATAAGGGAAAACTCACTAAACTGGAACGAGAAGTCCAAGCTCGGCTGTGTGGCAAGGGAAACACACACACACACACACACAGAGAGAGAGAGAGAGAGAGAGAGAGAGAGAGAGAGCCCACCTCTTAAAGATAATTGGCTAACAAGGCTTCCCCATCACAGGACCAATTTACTTAATGTGGCTGGATTGAGAAAGCCTGACATTGGCAAAAAAATCCAGAAATGAGCCTCTGGATGTTTGTAGACAAAGCTCTTCAAATGTGCCATTGAAAATACGGAGGAAGGAGCCAGCTGTGGTTGGTGACACACTCCTTTAATCCCAAAAGAGACATATTCACCTCTGTGAATATGAGGCCAAGTCTATATAGAAAATTGCAGGACAGCCAGAGCTACATAAAGAGACCCTGTCTTTTTTTTTTTTTTTTTCAAGACAGGATTTTGCTGTAGTTCTAGAGCCTGTCCTGGAACTAGCTCTTGTAGACCAGGCTGGCCTCAAACTCACAGAGATCCGCCTGCCTCTGCCTTCGAGTGCTGGGATTAAAGGCGTGCGCCACCACCGCCCAGCAAGAGACCCTGTTTTAAGAATGGAAACACAAGAAAGAAAGAAAGAAAGAAAGAAAGAAAGAAAGAAAGAAAGAAAGAAAGAGGAGGGGAGGGGAGGGG
>NW_026068004.1:3674678-3755353 GCF_014885135.2 Alexandromys fortis
TTTCTTTTTTTTTGGTTTTTCGAGACAGGGTTTCTCTGTGGTTTTGGAGCCTGTCCTGGAACTAGCTCTTGTAGATCAGGCTGGTCTCGAACTCACAGAGATCTGCCTGCCTCTGCCTCCCAAGTGCTGGGATTAAAGGCGTGCGCCACCATCCCCCGGCTTTGCAGTATCATTTGTAATAGAAAAAGAGAAACAGCTCATATGTCCAACAAAAGAAAAAGTAGTTTCAGCACATTCATAACATCGTTTACTGTGCAGTTTTCAGATGAAGTCATCAGTGTGAGCGATATCGACAAGGATACACTTCAAACACAGTAAGGAGACAGAAAATCAACCTGCAGGATAATATGTGGCGTAAGTACCATCTACATAAAGATACAGCCGTGTTAAAAACACGTTTAATGGCACACACAAAAGGATCAAAGACACAGCTGTTAGAGATGGGGGAGGACAGAAAGAAAGTTACCATGGTGTATTCAGATCTTTGCATCTGCTTACAACATTTATTCCTTTTTGAAAACTCTGAAACAAGTATGGGTATAAAATACTAGCACCCACCAGGCAGTGGTGGCGCAGGCCTTTAATCCCATCACTTGGGAGGCAGAGACAGGTGGATCTCTGTGAGATCAAGGTCAGCCTGGTTTACAGAGTGAGTTCCCAGGGCAGCGAAGGCTGTTACACTAAGAAGCCTTGTCTCGAAAGATCAGAAAAAGATTAGCATCCATGTAGATGGATATGGGAACAGGTGTCCATTCCATTTTGTCTTTGTATGTTTGCAATATTTTTTCCTAAGAAGAACGTTTTGGGAAAGTTTAACAATACCTGAAGGATGAGATATGTTAGTTTTCTGTTGTTGTAATAAACACCGTGTCCAGAAGCAACCTGGGGAGGATAGGGTATATCTCTTACAGTTGTAGTCCGTTACTGAGGGAAGTCAGGACAGGAGTTGGAGTCAGGAGCTGATGCAGAGGCCATGGGGAGTGCTGCTTACTGGCTTGCTCCCCATAGCTTGCTCAACTTGCTTTCTTGTATCACCCAGGCCACCTTCCTGGGGTAATACCTCCCACAGTGAGCTGGGAACTCCCATATCAAACATTAATCAAGAAAATGAAAACTGGTCATGGTGATGTATTCCTTTAATCCCAGCACTAGAGAGGCAGAAGCAGAGGCAGGCAGATATCTGTAAATTTGAGGCAAACCTCATCTACATAGCAAGTTCCAGACTAGCCAAGACTACACAGTGAGACTCTGTCCAAAAATAAATAAATAAACAAAACTTAAAAAGTAAAACATAGTAATTTTTAAAATAAAATGGTGACTAATCTATTTCCATTCCCCCAAAGCTGTAAGGTACCTCTAGATCACTCACGGCACTGAATGTAAGTTACTGAGCCCCGTGTAAGATGAAACTGACTACCTGTGAGAAATGATTTAATATGTTACCCATGGCTGAAGTCCTGTCGCTCTACCTGGGTAGGAGTCATGGGTAGGTAAAGAGGAAGAAGTTCTTCAAGTACCTTTGGCAGCTTTTGTGTCCCTTGGTAATTGACAACAGCATGTGACAGCGTTCAGACAGGAGGGTACCCTCGGGTATTACATCTCTCTACCTGCCTTGGGAATCAGGACCCTTAACTCTTGTGTAGATCTAGTATTCTAGTTTGCCTTTCAGTTGGTGTGATAAAACACCTTGAACAAGGCAATTTATAGAAGGGTTTATTCTAGTTTATGGTTCTGGTGGGATGAGAGTTCGTCGTGGCAGAGAAGCATAGCGACAGGGAGAGGGCATGGCTCCGGAGCAGAGGCTGAGGACACACTTCTTCAAACACGAGCTTGAAACATTTGAATACCCAAAGGCTGCTTTGCTTAAGTCTGGGCTGTGTGGACCGTGGTTGTGACTTGGTCATGCCAACATGAGCGTTGACGTCTTTGAAAATGGGTTAGAAGAAACATGAGCTTTATTGGTTCTCATATATTGTCCAGCAGGTTGTCATCCCAGCTTGGTTCTGATCAGCTTCTAGATACTGTTGGAGAGAGTGTATGTGGAATGAAGCTGAAGCCATGGCTGGAGATCCCACAGACTGCTTGACCTTGGTTGAACAGAACATCCACGTGACTGTGGACAGTGTAATGTCACATGCTGGATGCTGTGATCACCTCGGTTTACCTCAGCCTCTCTAACAGCCATTTGCCTTCAGGCTCGGTGCCCAACATAATCTCCTCATGACTACTGGGGAAAACTTTTTTTTTTTAAAGATTTATTTATTTATTTATTTAGTATGTATACAGTGATCAGCCTCCACGTATGCCCGCAGGCCAGAAGAGGGCACCAGCTCTCATTACAGGTGGTTGTGAGCCACCATGTGGTTGCTGGGAATTGAACTCAGGACCTCCGGAAGAGCAGTCAGTGCTCTTAACCTCTGAGCCATCTCTCCAGCCCCCTGGGGAAAACTTTTGAAGTGCATTACTGATCTTTGCCAAACCTAAAGTTGAGAATCTCTAAGAAAACACATGATACTTAACCGGAGGGAAGATATTATGGTCAAGAAAGCAGTCTCCCCTTGCAAGACTTCACACCTGGGAGGTACTGAGCCAAGATTTCCCCAAATGCAGGAAAGTCGACGGCATACTTTGTGGTAGTGGGAGATGGTGTTCATACAATTATACAACATATTGATTTATGACTTTCTTTGTCCTGTGGCTATAAATGTTTGTTTATTATGGCAGAATATATCATTAAAGTAAGGTGTCATGTTTCCAGGTCATCCTCATTCATATTGGGCTCAAAATGAGCAATTTTCTCACGGCCAGTTAAAGCAGACTCTTCTTTTTTGTCAGCGCCTATGAGACTTGAGTGAGGAAACCTAGCCAGACCTGCCCAGCATCTCCATGGCCCCTCCGTGGAGCAGTTCTTCCTCCTGGGCTGGGGCAGTGTCCTTCCTGGGCTAAGGACCATATGACTGACAAGGAAAGGGAGGTCTTTATGGCCCATCCTTACATGAAAGAGGAGGTGCCTTCTAGGAAGAGGGGTTCCAGACTTTATGACCTGCACTGGAAGAAAGAATTCTGGTTCCTGGCCGGGCGGTGGTGGCGCACGCCTTTAATCCCTCCCAGCACTTGGGAGGCAGAGACAGGCGGATCTCTGTGAGTTCGAGGCCAGCCTGGTCTACAAGAGCTAGTTCCAGGACAGGAACCAAAAAGCTACGGAGAAACTCTGTCTTGAAAAAAAAAATCCAAAAAAAAAAAAAAAAGAATTCTGGTTCCTATATTCCTCCTTGAGGAAGAAAGAGCAATGGTAGTAACGAGGTCAGGAGGTCTGGGAAAGAATTAGCCTCTGCTTTCCTTCCATTTCAGAGTTTTCTGAGTCCTAACAATAGCTGATGGGTGATTCTGTAGAAGCCCTGTAGGGACAAGGCTGCACAAAATACACACCACAGAGTGGCCAAAACAAAACAAAGAACCAGGAAGTGAATTGCAGTCACACTACTCAGGAGATGGCGGCCAGAAGAGCAGAAGTTCAAAGTCATCTCTGGCTACATAGCAAGTTCTAGGCCAGTCTGAGTTACACTAAATCCCATCTCCAAAAACAATAAAAGAGAATGTCATGGAAGATGGGTTGGACATTGTGTGACACACTGCTTTTAGTTCCAGACACAGGCATGCAAATCTCTATAAGTTTAAGGGTAACGTGGTCTACAAAGTGTGACCCTGATAAACCATGCAACCTCAAGGAAATAGCAAAGGCAGGATAGAGCCTTTAGCTTCTGAGTAGAGCTGGAACTAGGCTACCCTCTTTGAAAGCACTAATTATGAGGCACTGGGTTACAGGTCTGTTGCTTTAAAAAAAAAAAAATCAGTCATGATCTAGGAAAGGGATGTTCCAAACTTATTGCTGGAAAAAAAATATTCTTTTTTAAAGCCTGTTTATACAGAACTTTCCCAGAGTTGTGTCCTAGTGGACAGGATACTCACAGTGGAATGGGCACCTTACCTGAGACCCTCACCCCTGTGCAGGTGTCATTGTTGACTTGGCGCTGGGATCTGTAAAACTCCTATCGCAAAAATACATAAATAAATAATAAAAATAAAAATAGAAGGGAAAAAAGAAGCTATTATAGGGACAGCAAGGTGGATGAGCAGGTAGGTAAAAGCGTTGTTGGACAAACCTAGTGATCTGAACCCCATTTCAAAAGCCCACCATGGAAAGAACCCATTCCCAATAGCTGTTCTGTGAACCCCACAAGCTCTTGGTGGCCTTCTTGTGCCCCATGTACTCAAACACATATCATAGATACATAAAAATAATTTTAAAAAGACCTTTTAATGAGCTGCAAATGCAAATGGCTAAAACCAATCCCTTGTTATTTAGAAGTGTTAGCTAGGAGCTGGTGAGATGGCTCAAGGGTAAATATATTGCTGTCAAGCCTGAAGACCTGACTTTGAACCCTGGAACTCACATGGTGGAAGTGGAGAACCAACTCCTGTCCTCTGACCTCCACGTGCGAGCCCTGGTAGCATGCCACCGGCCC
Source organism: Alexandromys fortis (assembly GCF_014885135.2). NCBI lineage: Eukaryota > Metazoa > Chordata > Mammalia > Rodentia > Cricetidae > Alexandromys > Alexandromys fortis. The sequence continues at coordinate 3,679,205 of NW_026068004.1, forward strand.
ACCTTGTGCATGATAATAAATAAAAATATAATTAATTTATTTTCAAGAACTGCATACCAGGTTTCACACTAGTGTTTGCAGGTAGAATTTGCAAACAGCTAGGACCAATGACAATATGTAAAGATGACCGGGCTGTCGGGTGGAGGGGAAGTGAGATGTGGACTGAGAGAGAGAGAGACACACACCTGTGGTGGCATTGCCCAATTTCCCTCTCTGAGTTTTTAATAATCGTGCTTCACATACCAGTGGAAACCTGTTTTTATGACACCGAGGTTATGATAACCCAGAGCTGGTGCAAACCGGGAGAGGATGCCCAGTGTAAGAAAACGAGACCCCGAGAAAAGCATAAGCATCTTTAAATTATCTGAACGAGAGGCTACTAAGACCCAACTACCTACAACTCCCAGCCCAGGTTGCAGGCCAAGATTAGAGCAGACAATCGCTCTTCTAAGGGTGAAGTCCAGCAGCGGTGCCTGGCTGTGTGACCTTGCCAGGCTGGGAGTCGTCTTTGGAAGGTGCCGGTGGAGCATCTTAGTCTTAACTCTCTGGGGGAGCAGCGCCGCGCCCACCCCGCCTGCAGCTCTTGGGCTCCGGGGGTCGCGGGGGGGGGGGTCGTATTAGCCCCGCCCGGCCGCCGCAGGCTGCGCAGCTCCGCAAGCTCCCGGCCGTGTCCTCCCCGGGCGCCGCGCCGCGCTGATTGGCTGGGCGGTGGCGGTAGCGGCGGAGGCGGCGGCGGCGGCGCGAGGCGATCCGGCGCATTCTCCGGCCGGAGCTGCAGAGGCGCCTGGCGCACGGCGCGAGCGGAGCCGTGGTGCTCGCCCGGGACGCGCCAGGGGGTCGGGCGGGCGGGCGGCCGCCGCTTCGGTCGCCATGTGCGCGCAGATCTGGCTGCTGACCGACCGGCTCATCCGCGAGGACTACCCGCAGGTGCAGATCCTGCGCGCGCTCCGCCAGCGCTGCTCCGAGCAGGACGTGCGCTTCCGGGCCGTGTTCTTGGACCAGATCGCCGTCACTGTCGTCGGCGGCCACCTAGGTGAGCTCTGCTCCGGAAGGGGCGGGAGGGGCGCTGGGGTCCCGGGAGCCAGCGACTCTCTGCGTTGAGCCCCTCTCAGTATTCCCCTCTTTTCAGCACGCTGAGGTCAACAGTAGAGAAGATGCTAAATTCATTTAGGAGACGGGTTACAGGGGCATTCACATTCACCTGAAGCTAAAGGCACCAGAGCTCAAATTGTAGATTCTCCGTGCACAGGTACCCTACCAGACTGGACTTGGAAATGAACCCAGAATTCACAAAATTGTTCTTAGGGTAGATGTTTGGGAAACTTTTCGAGCGGTATTGTGGGCATCACTGATGAATGCCTCAAACTGGGAGCCTAATTATGGGAGGCAGCTGAGCAAGGTTGGGATCGTCTCTGGAGTGTAAGGGGAGAGAGAATGGAGACATTTGGTAATTTTCATCAACTCGTCCTCCTTCCTAAACCTCTTAAATTCTGATTCCAAAATAGTCAAGTACACGCCCTTCAGACTTTACTCACCCTTTCAGTGCCCGGTCCAGGGGAGTTGAGGGGCTGGCCATAAGACATGGTTATCATCCCTGATTCCTCTCAGAGTGTTCTGTTTTCAGATGTTCATAATATTCTCATACAAGGCTGTTTTGTATAAACAATCCATGACTTTGTGAACTCGTGCTCACTGGCTTACAGTCTGTGTTCTCAGCAAGCCCGCGGAGGTAGCCTGTTGTTTCAGGGGATCTGAGGTTGAAGAGGGTTTGACCCTCTTGGATACTTCTTGATGTGCTATTCATATTTCATCTTTCTCTAGCTGGGTAGGAGCCCCTTCAGCAAGGGACAGGATTCCAAACTATGAACAAACTACTTACAAGTGAGATTTTGAGTACATGTCCCTAAGTGAAGTAGCTCGGTAGAACATTGTTCATTCGTAGTATTTAAATCTTTCATATGTTGGATCAGATTGCATGTACTTTTGGAGAAGAATACACAAGTATTAGACACCTCACATTTCAAAGAGGTGTGGTTAAGTGTACAGAGAACCATCTCCCAAACCTTGTTTCCTGAGCAGAGAACCTAAAGAACTGTGTTCATCTCGCAGCTTTCTGTTGCCAAGTGTCTTGGCTTTGCTTTGTGCAGGTCACTTTGACTTTGATTTGGGTTTTGTTTTGCTTTTCACGTTTAATTTTACGTGTCTGGGTAATTTGTCTCCGTGTGTGTGTGTGTGTGTGTGTGTGTGTGTGTGTGTGTGTGTGTACCATGTGCATGCAGTGCCCGTAGTGGCCAGAAGAGAGTGTCATATCCTCTGGTACCTGAAGCTACAGATAGTTGTGAGCCGCCATGTGGGTTCTGAAAATCCAACCTAGGTCCTCTGGAAGAGCAGCCAGTGCTCCTAACCACTGAGCATCTCTTCAGCCCCCATATCTCTTTGAATCTTGTGTCTCATATTCGAGTTGAGGTTCTAAGCTTGAAAAGTCCATACTTTCGTTTCCATAGTTAAGTGAAATAATCAGTTATATTTTGGTAATCTGAATTAAGTCATTAAAATATACATCTCTTCACTCTCAAGATGAGTTTGCTTGTTTATTTTATAGCTTGTAAAGATGTGATTTTGAGATATGGTAGTCAGATTTTCTTATTATTTGTCAGACACATCAGCAATTCAGAAAATGCTCTCTCTGTGTAACTAAAACTCCATTTTAAAGGTTCAGTTGTAAGAAAAGTGAAAGTTAAATCAGCGATTCAGAAAACACTTAAACAATTAAGTGGAACTCATGTGTGGAAATATCTGTACTCACAAACGTGTGATTTCCTTAGAGCCATAAGAAATCTATGGTTTTTGTTGTTATTGTTGTTGTTTGTTTTTTGTTTTATTTATTTATTTATTTGTATTTTGATACAGGGTCTCACTAGGTAGATAGACTTGGCTAACCTGGAACTTGCTATGTAGATCAGGCTGACGTCAACTCACAGAGATCCACCTGCCTCTGTCCTCCAAGTGCTAGGATTAAAGGCGTGCGCCCGCACACCTGGCTCTGTGATGGTTATTTTTACCTCAGTGATGATCCCTAACCGACCTAGATTTGGACAGGACTGAAGCGGTCCTAGAGAAAGCCTCCCCTTTTAGACTCCGTGCGTGAGCCTATGAAAGCTCATCTGCTTCCTTTTCTTTGAGAGTCTGCAAAACCTTTAATCATCCAATAAGTGTTTATTTTCTTAAACACAAAATGGTAAACAAGACTGAAAATGCATATAATTAATAAGAACAACAGTAATCACAGTCATAGTAGTAGGGTACTTACACATACACACGTGATTTGTGCTAGGTCCTTTTTTACTTGTTAACTCTCCTCAACATCAGTGAGGTCATCATTCATACTGCACCAGCTGGAAATTACAGCCGTCCTCTTGGGTCTTTCTGACTTTTCATGTGCTGGCTGATGCTGGCTTCACTGCTGTCCTGTGACTTGGGCTTTCACTACAGTATCAGTCTGAGGTCCCATCTGGTTCCTCCCAGATGGTAGGCTTCCATTCATCCCTCAAATCTAGCCCAAGTCACTATGTCTCCTGGAGTCTTTTCCAAGATCCCTGCCCTGTCCCCATGGAGAAGACACGCTTCTACCTGCCTCCAAACAACATCAGAGTAACACACGTTGGATTTTACTGTAATTTATCTGTATACAAGGCTTATATTCCCCTAGACATAGGGTCCTTCAAATATTTGTTCCATGATTAGTACGTAGTAAGCCTCCAGATAATGTTTGCGGTCTAATTTGAAGGATGAGGCTTACACTGTAAAGTACACAAGACTTATGTGGTTATTGCCTGTGTCTAAGGGGATCATGATTTGGTGTGTATGTTTTTATGGTGAGCTGTTATATAAAGACAGGTTTACTAATGATAGTTAAGCTTTCTGACCGTTCTCAGTCGGAATCATTTGTTGACTCAGGAAAAGGGAAAGAGTTTGACCCGGCCCGGGAAAGGGGGCCGTGCTAGCCTTTGTCTCCTAGGAGCAGCGTGATTCAGCACTCCTTCTGCTTTCAGAGCTCCAAGCGTTGGTGGCCATATCTATGTATTTATTTATGTTTGTGCAGCCCTGGGGGTAGAAGTGAGGGTCCTGAGCCTGCTAGGCAAGTGACCTCCCACTGGACAGCTCCCTGCCGTGAAGCACTTTCTAGGTCAGGTTCCCTTTTATCTGTGCTACTAAAAATTGAGCTCAGGGCTCGATTCACAGGCTAGGCAAGCACCCTGCTACTGAGTTACCGTGCCTTGCCTTTTGTTTTTGTTTTTTTTTTTTTTTTTTATTTTAAGACAGAGTCTTGCTTTGTTTCCGGTTTAGGCTGGCCCTGAATTCAAGCTCTTTCTTATCTGGCCTATGTGAGACCCTGTCTTTAAAAAAAAAAAAAAAGTGAGGGCAGGGGATACTGATCGTGGTCTTCTGTGCCTTTAATCCTAGTGCTTGGGAGTCAGAGAGGCAGGGGAGTCAATGTGAGTTTGAAGCCAGCCTGATCTACAGGAGTTCCAGGCCAGCCAGGGCTACAAACTGAGAAACTTTCCCCAAGAGAAGTAACTCAAGACTTCACTGTCAGCAAGTGATAGTCAGTTATGTTGGGCTGAGGATTGAATAGAAATGACGAGTGCTTATTCTCTTTAATTTATTATTACATTTTAATGTATATTTTATTCTTCACAGCACTCTGATTTCTCCATTTTACCCACGTCATTCAGCAGATGCTAACTGAGTAGTGTGCCAGGCAGTGTGCTAGAGACGTAGGAACAGACATGTTCCTCACTAATTTGTGTGTTAGTGTCTGCTGACTGTATGTAAGGTATTGTTCTGGGTGCCTGAACAACAGCACTGAAAGTCACTGCCTCTCCAGGATTTTACAGCCTATACTGAGGTAGACTATGAACAAGGTAAGTAGACTACACAGAATATTTCTGAAGAGGCTAAAGGGGAAGAAAGCAGGAGGTGGAGAATGGCTGCAATATTAGGGTGACTGGGGTGATCTGCAGCCACAGGTGTTTATAGTCAAGAGCTGGAGGCCATCAGGAAGTATACTGTTTGGTTTTGCTTGTTTTCAAAGTGTCTTTGATGGGGGGGGGTGAGAGCTGCACTTATCTGTGTGTATACAGATTACTATCTAGAAAGCCCTTTGGAATTACATTGGTTTAGGAACGTGGCAGTAGCAGATTCTCTATCTAGGGTCTATGACCTCTCTAACTATGGGTAGCTGAGTATGTTTCCGTCCATTTAGACAGCCTTTGGTTACCGCCAAGATGAAAGTGGCACTGTTACCCCCTTGGGGTCGTCTTTGGTCTGGTCATTGTTGTGGTTGTAGGCTTTACAGCCGGGCAGGAGGACTTTTGATTGCATTTTTCCCTGGACAGCCCGTATAACGCCTTCTGATATTGTGAGAGCTAGTCCTTTAGGAACAGACTTACAGGTCAGTTCCAACTCAGTTCCTCCAGATTCTGTGTCTGAAGTGTGTGGACTCTTCAGCTGTCAGGTCTTAGGCAACCAAGAGCAGTGATGACAGCCTATATTGATAGGGGTCTCCTGGAGTCCCATGGCCAAAGATCTGAAGGGAGGTTTCCCGTGTTTGGTACTGGAGCGTTTGCGCTTATGGGTGGGGATATTATCACCCATGTGGCATAACGCTATTTGATGTGTGTATGTGTATCCACACACACACACGTTTTAGGTGAGTGGATAAAACAATGTTTCCCTGTGACTTTTCCAAACATCCTTAATGTTTAGCTCTCTGTCCCCATTTTTCCTCTCTAGTATCCTACCTCCTCCCTCTGACCCCAGAAAGTGCACTGTTTAGCTGTAGAGAGCAGAATTGCCCGGTCAGGAAGGAGCATTGAGGAGGCCGGTGTGGACGAACAGAGGGAGTGAGGGGCAGACGTGAGGAAAAGAGGTAGAAAGTTGGGGTGGGGGGTGAAGAAGAGCAGCTGCTCAGGGCCTTGTGGGTCAGTGGTGGACACTGGCTTCACTCCTGATGATGGTCCTGCAGAGGTGACAGTGAAAGGATGGGGGACCAATGCATGGCAGTCCCCAGTGTCCACTGTGAAGAGCCGAGCGGGAGGGGCGCGAGAATCGTTCTTGAAGACTTTCTTGTAAAGGGAAACCAAGGGGATACCTTCAGGCAAGAGGCTTTACCTATAGAGGAAGAAACTGTGCCTCGTTTATACGCACGATCCAGTGGAGAAGGAGAAGCTGCATCTCTGCATCCACTGGAGGTAACTACAAGTAGAAGAAACAGGGTCCAGGATGGGCTCTGGGAACATGGCTCTGGGCCGCTCAGGTAGCCATGTTGAGAACAGGCTGGTAGTGGTGAGGGCTGAAGCGGAATCACCTAGTGGGCGTGGCAGTTTAGATGAGAGGTGGACTTTTGGCATGATTTCTGGGAAGGGGGTGGAAAATGATGGTTTTGGATGAATTTGGAAGGCAGGGTTGTGGTTCATCTACTGGATCAAATATTAGAGCAGGTGGAACGCCCGTCAAGGAAGACTGCCCGAGCAGCTGAAACAATAAATATGCCATTTACTGCCGCAGAAGGGATGAGTGAGGAGTGGGTTAGGGAAGGTCTAGTGTCTGCGATGTCCGTGATGGGGGCATGGACTGCCAAGCGAGCCATTTCTGCTAGAGACTGGACGGCAGAAGAGAGGCCCGGCTCAGAGATATCGAAGTCAGTGCATGTGTCTGCAACCCATCCCCGGCCGAGGCAGCTTAGATGGCTTCAAAGAGAGAACTCTGGATGGGGTGGAGGTAGCCAAAAGAAGAAACCCTGGAGAGGATGGTTACCTGGGTTGTTCAAAATGAAAGCTCAGACCACATCAAATACTGCTGCTGTAGGTCAGATTTAAAAAAAAAAAAAAAAAAAAAAAAAAGGAAGGGGAATTGATTTAGCTGTGGACTAGCATGGACCACTCTAAGGCGCTTTCAGTGTGTGATGGACAGCAGCAAAGGGTGGAAGGATTTTTGTTTGTTTGTTTGTTTGTTTGTGTGTTTGTTTTCAAGATAGGGTTTCTCTGTGTAACAGCTCTGGCTGTTGTGGAACTCACTTTGTAGACCAGACTGGCATCAAACTCATAGAGATCCACCTGCCTCTGCCTCCAAAGTGCTGGGATTAAAGATATGTTCCACCACCTCCTGACAGGATTTTCTTTCTTTCTTTTTTTTTTAATTTTTTTCCAGCAGGATTTTCTTATAAAGGGTAAATGAAAATAGCATGGAAGGAAGTTCAAGAGGAAATAGGGATGGGAGTCTTCTCTTTTTAAAAGTTTATTATTGTTTTTAATTATGTGTCTATGTGTGTGTGTGTGTGCACATAGGATCCCATAGAACTGGAGTTGAGCCACCCATCCGAGTGGCCCTATCCATTGATTCATTTCTCTAGCTCCCAAGGGGCCTTTCTTAAAGAAATAATGACAGCTGTATGCTGTGTCCATGGCTCAATAAAGAGGAAGAACCCAAAATCTGGGGAAGGCTGGGTGGTGCTTTAGTGGGTGAAAGGGCAGGAACCCACTGTATCCATCCAGGGGTTACTCTAGGGATAAGAGTGGCGAAGCCATCTAGAGGAGGGAAGGTAATCTGGATGTCACGGACTCAGAGGGGGCAGATGTGACTGTGGGAGCTTTGAAGAGTTAGTTAATAAAATGATTGCAGCTGGCCTTCAAGATGACTCTGAGACTAGCAGACTTGTGTGTGTTTCTCTAGGTATGTTCTATTGCAAAAGAGCACCCAAGACCAGGCTAGTCATTTATCCAAACAAGCAGTAGGCGCAGGGCACTTGAAAGAGAGTGGCTATGAGTTTGATGAGGCTATGAAGGAAAGTGAGGGTAAGACGCGGTGGTGGGGGCAGTGAGAAGATGGGGAGGTCTTTGCATCGTAGCTCCCATTGTGGTTGGAGTGTGGCTGGAGTGGGGCCAGAGGAGAAGCAATCTGGAAAGCTGGAAGGTGGTGTTTATAATTGTGAGACTGCAGGGTGGCCATGGCGAAATGGCAGGCAACATCCTTAAAGAAAAAGCTCCAGAAACCAAAGTGCCCGGCCATTGGAAGGATCCTTCACAGGGACAAGGACAGCCCCCGTATTTATTATAATGGGGGAGTCAGGGAATGGGGTTTCAAGGGTAGTCGGGGTGTGACCCTGGGATGATGTGTGAATTGGCGAGTCGGGATGGTTATGGCATGTGGGGGGGGGGACTCTAGAAGGTAAAATGAAGAGCAGGTAACGCATCAACCCTATGTCTAGGGCTAGGATCTCAGGGGAGAGAGTGAAAAACAGCCTTGGGTGGACGGCAAATGGGGAAGCAGAGTCACTGGGAAGAGAAAGTGATTCAGAAGAAAAAATGTCTTAGTTTGCTCTCCTTTGTTGTGGTAAAGACCACGACCAAAAGCAACTTGGGAAGGAAAGGGTTTATTTGGCCTACATTTCCCAGGTCATGGTCCATTAGGGAAGAAAGTCAGGGCAAGAACCCAGGGCTTCTTTCTTCTGGAGGTGGAACCTGAAACAGAAACCACAGAAGGTGCTACTTACTGGCTTGCTCTCCATGGCTTACTCAGCTTGTCGTTTTTAACATTTTCAAAGATTTGTTTTTATTGCTTTTAATTGTGTGTGTGTGTACTTGTGAGTGGGTGCCTACAGTGGCTAGAGGAGTTGGCTCACCCTGGAGAGGGAGTTAGAGGCAGTTGCCAGCTGCCTGATGTGTGCCTGATGAGAAGCGAAACTCAGGTCTTCTGGAAGAACAGTATCTGCTTTTAGCTGCTGAGTCATCTCTCCATCAGCTGGCTTTTTCTGCAGCGGAGGACCACCTGCCCAGGGTAGCCCCGCCCCTAGGGGGATGGCTCTCCCACGTCAATCATTAGTTAAGAAAATGCCTCACACACTTGCCTACAGGCCAGTCTGAAGGAGGCACGTTTCCAGTTGAGGTTCCCTCTTCCCAGATACTCTGGCCGTGTCAAGTTGATGAAATACTAACTGGTACAGAGAGGAAGGCTCACCAAGAAAGGCCGACAACGGAGTTGAGAGCCCATTGATGTGGTTCAAGAAGAGGCAGCAAAGATGAGCAGGGACGGAGGGTAGGACCAGAAAAGGTACTGTAAGGGCTGGGCGTGGAGCTCCGTGGCAGAGTTCTTGCCCAGCATACCTGAAGGTGCACAGCTGGGGTAGGTGGGGGTGGGGGAGACTTGTGAACCTCTACCTTGGAATCATGATTAGTTTACTGCACAGCCGGGCTCTACCGCCGTTGTAGCGGACATGGATGTGCTACTGTACACACAAATGCAAGGGTTTACTTCTGCTGAATTTAATTCACCCTAATACAGGTTATGGAAGCGGATTTCTTTCTAAGGAGATGTTACTCTGGTTTTCTGTCATTATTGTTGAGTCTTTTGTTTGTTTTGTTGTTGTTTTAAGACAAGGGCTTACCATATAGCCTAGGCTGGCCCCAAAACTACGATTCTCCTGCTTCAGCCTCTGCAATGCTAGGATTACAGTTATGCTGGTTAGTTGATTTTTTTTTGTTTGTTTGTTGTTTTGCTTTATCAATTTGACACAAGCAAGAGTAATCTGGGAAACGGGAACCTCAGTTGAGTGAAGGCCTCAATCACACACATTGTCTATAGGCAAGTCTGTGGGGGTATTATTTTGACTAATGAATGGTGGGATTGGGGGGCTAGCCTACTGCCAATGGTTCCACCCTTGAGCGGGTATTTCTGGTGATCCTGGGAAGTATAAGAAAACAGGCTGAGCAAATCATAGGGAGTAGTCCTCTGTCCTTCAGTGCTCCTCCAGATCACCCAGAACACTCAATGTAGCATAAATATTATGTAAGTAATTTTGGATTCTTTGTAGGGTTATTTTAAAGTGAGTGGAATTTGAACCCAGGGCCTTTTGCATAAATGGTGAGTTATCTACTACTGAACTACACCCTCCCAACCTTGGAAACGGTTGCTCTACTATATTCATATTGTTTAAGGAATAATGTCTAGAAAAAAGTCTTAACATTTTCAGTATGGATACAAATTAAGTTTTTCCAGTGCTTTCTATTTGCAGTTGCCTGGATCCATTGATATGAAACCTGTGGATACATGGAGCTGCTGTAACCCCAAACCCAACATGTCCCTCTGCACAGGGCTAGGCAGCAGCAGAAGCAGGATCAGACCTGTCTTCATGCCTGGCAGAGCCGTTTGGGTTCCACTTTAACCCATTGCCTTCTCCGTTTATTAAAGGCCTCAGTGGGAATGAGCCAGGCCCAAAGATTTACCTTTGGAGAAGAGAGATGAAGTCCTGGTAAGACTTCCTAGGTGTCTGTACCGCTGCTTCTAGAAGCTGAGCTCTCTCTGTGCGCTGTGGTCGGTATTTCCAGAAATGGACTGAACTCTTTTCTTCCTGTGTGAAAATCTGTTTGTCCGTGGGCTCGAGCTGGGATTTAAAAGCTGGATGTTCCCCTTGCTTCTGGCTTCTCTAGGTCGCTTTTCTGTTGCCAAGCTGTGTTCTCATTGAGTGAGAGAAAAAAAAAAGTTGTCCTACCTTGCTTATTGGAATGTCTGTGTCTGACAGCGTCAGTGCCTTGTGTGTGTGGCATTTTGTTGATTTTCAACGCGTTTTTGGCTTCTCTGTCTCACTGCATAGTGATGTGCTGGGCATTCTGTATCTGTTCACCATTTTGATCAGTGTGGATACCTTTCTTTTTCTTCCAATTTTGCCCTGTCTTCATTTTCCAGCTACTTGTTCCGAGGGCTGAAGGAAGAGGGGTATTTTAAAAGGCAGGAAAGGGAGCTATAAACCAATCCCATTTCTGGTGGCCAAACGAAGCGAACCCAGCTGCTTTTTATAGACCAGCCCTGAGACAGTTCTGTCTGCTGGGCTCACCGCATCCGCAGAAGGGCTGAGAAGATGTGACTTAGTAACTGTCCCTATCCGTCCACACCTTACGGTGCTCAGTGAAACACCTCCTGCAGTGGCCAACTCAGAAGTTAGGTCCAAACAGTCCTTTTTGTGAATTTGCTTTTTGTTTGCTAGGTTTTTGTTCCAGAGATTTTTCTTCTTCTTCCTCAGCATAGAACTTCGATATTGCTATAGTTACTATTGTCATTGCCAGGTAGCCCAAGCTGTTGTTGAGTTCTTCATCCTCCTGCCTCAACATCCCAAGGGCTGAGATTGTGGCTGTGTGCTTCCATGTCCAGTTTAGGGAATGGTACTGCCCCCCATGTTTGGCACTGCATCACTCCACACCTCCATCTCTGATGGAGAAATTGTGGCTTCATTTGTACTTTTTGTTTTTTGGTGCAATGAATGTAAAAGGTGTGCTACGTTAAAGCCGCCTACAGAGTGGGTCTGTAGATTGTACGTCAAAGGTTGTCTTTAGAGCATTTGGGAAATTCCTTTGATGTTGGTTAGGATGGAGACAGACCCAGGAAGTCCTTACACATTTCAAGTCCCGCCTCCCTCACCCTATCCGAGGTGCTGGGTGCACCGTACCTGCTGAGTATCCGCCTCCCTCATCCCATCCCAGGTGCTGGGTGCACCGTACCTGCTGAATATCCGCCTCCCTATCCCATCCCAGGTGCTGGGTGCACTGTACATGCTGGGTGCCTAGAGTCAGACAAACCCTAGGATGCCATGGCTGAGAGACACCAAGCAGTTTGTATGGGTGCCTCTACTCCTTGTGTTCCCTGTCCCATCTTTGAATGTCCACCGTTGGGCGCCAGATGAAGGCGTAAGTCACGAACAAGGCCACACCAGTTTGGAGTTATGATTAATAGGGTGTTATTTATTTAAAGGGGAAAACTTACAGATCACCGTCCCAGACAACAGCCATCTGCACAACCAGGAAGGGAGTCTAGTCTCCGGAGGAGCAGGAAGTGAAGAGAGCGAGCAGAGGAAATAGCCGCTTTTTTAAAGGGGAGAGACCACGCCCCAATGGGCTGGTATCACAGCAGCTATTGGTTGGAGGGGCGGAAGGACCTCCCGCAACAGTCCACTCCATTCTAAAGGAGCGGAAGAGTATCTGAAATGAACTTAGTGACGCCTGAATCTGTCTTCCTGCCATTTCTGTTCAATTTAACAAAGATCAAGTGCCTACCAAGCACCAGGCACTGTTCCAGGGAATGGAGTCAGCACAAAACACGTAGACAAAAATCATTTCATGGCTAGATCTGCCCTTTGGTGCGGTGCAGGGGAAGCCCGAGACTCCTTCTGTGCAGAAGTCCTTCAGTAAACGTGTAGGTGCTCAGGCTTCCCTTGAGTCTTAACATCAAGTTGAGCCCTCGATTAATCCAAAGTAAGGCTCTTCTCACGCGTGTCTGTTACAGAATCTTTCAATAAGTATCATTTAATGAATATTGAGTTCAATATGTATTAAGTATTGAATTGATTTTTCATAGGCATTTTTAACTCTGGTTTTGTTATAAAGACACCTGAAAAAACATTCCAGAAAATTCAGATAAAGGGAAAATGCAAAGAAGAGCCGGTCATAGGAGCTCCTTTCTATAATCCTGTCACTTGGGGTACTGAGGCAGGAGAGTGTTGCTCTGAAGCAAAGCCACATGGGCTACATCATGAGTGCCAGGCTAGCCAAGGCTACATAGCAAGACCCTGTCTCAAGAAAAAAAAAAAAAAAGGGAGAAAGAAATTACTTGCAGCCCTATTCTCACTGTTAAAATGTATATTTTTCTTTTTCCAACCCACATCTATTTACATAGTTGAGAACATAGGATTAGTTATTTTGAATCCTGAGGTTGGTGGGGGGCAGTGTTGGGATTTTTTTTTCCCCTCTGTTAAATGAGTTCAGACTGAGCTGGGGTTGAATTTAGGCCTTGAACGCAGCAGGCAAGCACTTCACACAGCACTGCTAGAGCTCTGTTCCTCCATCTAACATTGACATTTGCATAGATGGAATGTAGCTGTGTGTTGATAATTGTTTAGGGGGGTGTGGTGTAGCATGGGCCTGGAATCTCAGCCCCCGAGGCAGAAGAATTTTGAGTTTGAGCTAGTCTGTGCTCATAACTCATAAGATCCTTTTTTCTTCTTTTTTTTCCTTTTTTTTTTTAACGATGATATGGAAGTGGTTGCATACATAGTGTTTCAGCCAGTAGATTTGCTGAGGTTCAGTCACCGAAGAGTGTAGGGATTCCAAAAATGGGCAGCATTGATGCGTTTGCTTCCAAGCCAACTGGCCCCAGAGCAGTCCTGCCTCACGGGAAGAAGGGTCTGACCACAGCTGCGCTGTGACTTCTCTAGCGTGCATCACTTGTGTGTGTTGCGTTCTTTCTCTCTGCTCATTCCCTGTATCACAATCACGCTCTGCCCATTTGTTAGAGGATGGTGCTGTCTTCTGCCTTCTTACTGCCTACACCAGCATACACCAGGATGCCCGTGTGGCTGTCTGAGGCTCTCTTCTGGCCAGATGAGCTCTGGAAGCATTTCTTCCAGTTGACAAAGCACTGGCAAGTGCGGAGCTCACTCTAGCCCTTGCTTGCAGGCCTGCAGCTAAGCCAGAAACCCCTGACCACCTTCCCCGATGTAGTGGTCGTCCGATTATCCACGCCCTCCGTCCAGTCAGATAGTGAAATCACCATCCTGAGGCACCTGGAGAAGCTGGGCTGCCGCTTGATCAACCGTCCTCAGAGCATCTTAAACTGCATCAACAAGTTTTGGACATTCCAAGAGCTGGCTGGACATGGGGTCCCCATGCCAGACACCTTCTCCTATGGTGAGTCTCCCCAAACACGTCACTCCTTTCCAAAACACTGGTGTATCCCCCCCCACTCCCCGCCTCCCCAAGCCTCCCTGTGTCTCTGGTTGCTTTTTCCCATGAATCTGCCTGCTTATCTTTAGGAAATTAACATATTGACCTCTGACTAATCCTTCTGTGTAAACTGCCTTGGCCACTTTCTGTTTCTAGTCATTCAGTAAATATACACCAGCCACATAAGAGGCTGGCTTAGTCACTGTCCTATGGCTGTAAAGAGACACCATGACCAAGGCGACTCTATAACAGAAAGCATTTAACTGCGGCTTGAGAGATTTAGTCCATTATCGTTGTGGTGAGGACTGTGGCAGCAGGCAGGCAGCCGGGGTGCTAGAGAAGTAATTGAGAGAGCTACAGCCTGATCGGCAGGCAAGAAAGGAGACAAAGCCCAGTCCCGTGACACACTTCCTCCAACAAGGCCACACCTCCTTACCTCCTTATCCTTTAAATCCTATCAAAGAATCCTCCCACTCCCTGGTGACTAAGCATTCAAATATGGGAGCTTAGAGAGGACATTCTTATTCAAACCACCACAGACACTCAGTGCTAGGGCCAGACTGGCCTCAGAAACAAAAGGCCACAAATACACAGGCAGTTTCTGTGCAGTAAGGTCAGTGTTTAGGTGAGAGAATTATTGCCTTTGGGTGGTCCAGGTCATTGGAGAGGTCTGAAGGGCAGACTTCAAGGACCACTTCCTTAAAGAGGTAGTAGCATTAACTCAGCTAAAGACAACCTGTGAAAAGCAGGGCCAGGAATAGAGAGCAGAAAAAGGGCCAGAGGTAAAGAGAACTCGATTAGCTGTATTGCCAGTAGTTGCAGAAGGTTAAGGATGCTCGAGAGAGAAGTGAGGGCTTAGACGGGAAAGATAAAAAAGAGGCAGCAATGCCAAGGAGATAGTGGTGTCTCGGGACTGACACTACTTTTGTCAGGAAGTACCCAATCAGAGTCACCCCGCAGGTCACTTTGGCCACCACACGGAGAGAATTACACAAGACAAGGTAGAGACAGGGTAGGCAGTGGTAAGCTTCTTCAGTGAGTCAGGAAATGGTGTTGCCAGCTTGTGGATATGCAAGCAGAGTCAGGAATCGCAAGGGCAACAGGCATAATAGAGCAGAATGACTGTCTGGGGGTGGGGGAAAGAACCAAGGTGATAAGGGTCTGGCTTGGGTCACCAGGTGCCAACACAGTCATGGACTGAACTGGAAATAGGAAGAAGCAAACTGGTTGTCAGGTGTGTAGCTGGCAGGGGAGATGGTTTCGGTGGAGAGCTTGGTCTGTTTGAAGCACTTACAGTCTGTGCAAGGGAAGCTGCTTGGGAGGCGGTGAGCAGCGGGCTCTGAAAGGCTGGGAGCGAGGAATTGGAAGTCCCCGTTATGCTGAGTGAAGTGCTGGGCATAGGAGGTTATTCAGTGTGAGCGTGAGGGATGAAAGGACAGAGGGCTAAAGGGACCCTTAAGGGATCTGACGTGGAATGCTTATGTTTTATATATTTATTACAGTGAAAAGATAAAATTGAGCTGTATGTGGTAACACATGCCTGTAATCCTGGCACTTGGGAGGCTGAAGCAAGGAGGACCATACGTTTGAGATCAGCCTGGGTGTCTTAGGCAGGGTTTCTGTTGCTGTGAAGAGACACTGGTGACCACAGCAACTCTTAGAAGGGAAAACATTTAATTGGGGCTGGCTTACAGTTTCAGAGGTTTAGTCCCTTATTGTCACAGTGAGAAAGAAACATGGCAGCATGCAGGCAGACATGGTGCTGGAGAAGGAGTTGAGAGTTCTATACCGTGATCAGTAGGCAACAAGAAATAAACTGGGCTGCACTGGGCATAGCTTGAGCATTTATGAGACCTCAAAGCCCACCTCCACAGTGACATACTTCCTCCAACAACAGTGACACACGCCTCCCAGCAGAGCTCCTCCCTTTGGACCAAGCATTCAAATACACGTGTCTAATAGGCCACGCCTATCCAAACCACCATACTAGGCTACAAAGTGAGATCATCTCAAAAAAACACAAAAGAGTAAAACAAAATAAGATCGAGGGGGGAAAAAAAGAGGGAGTCTTTTAGGGAATGGATGAAGAAGCGCTTATAAAGGGAACTAGGTAGGTGCGGTTTGAGAAGCGAGGGGAAAGCAGAGAAGTCACAGAGGCCAGTGGGAAGGATGACATCATCAAAAGCCCACAAGGCTCCTATCCGACAAGAAGACCTCTTCCCCATGGGAGAGGCGTGAAGAACTGAAGGGGAGCGAAGAGATGGAAACCTCTAACTCCCCCAACAGCTAGGTGGTGGGTAGCAGGGTTGTGTGGGATGGTGTGGGCCCAGCAGCAGGACTTCATTTGTTTAGGATGGGAACGAGTTGATCCCATGAGGAAACATGAGTGGAGATGTAGAAAGTCGAGCCGAAAGGACCACCGTGATGGCACAAGACCTACTAGAAGTTGCCTACTGTTGCCTGCTACGTGGCCCTCTCCACAGCTTGGCATTTTCCTGCTTCAAGGCCAATAGAAAACTCTGAAGTTTTGTTTCCTTTTAGAGGGTTCATCTAATTAGAGCAGACCCACCCGGAATCATTGACCATCCCTGCTTTGATGGGCACAAGGGTAATAGATTATTCATGTAATCCCAGGAGTGATCATCTGTGCTCTCATAGTCACTGGTCTCTCCCACTCAAGAGAAGGGACTGCACAGAGGAATGGTAGGTGCCTGGCACGCTATCCTAGGATTCTGATCCCACAGACATTGTGAAGGAACTGCCTGTAACAATGCCACGAAGATGGGCTGGAGAGATGGCTCAGTGGTTAAGAGCATTGCCTGCTCTTCCAAAGGTCCTGAGTTCAATTCCCTGCAACCACATGGTGGCTCACAACCATCTGTAAAGAGGTCTGGCGCCCTCTTCTGACCGTCAGGCATACACACAGACAGAATATTGTATACATAATAAATAAATATTTAAAAAAAAAAAACAATGCCACGAAGATTATAATAACCGATGTGGCGTTTCCGGGTATATAATGTGGCTTGACGCTGGTAGTAACTTTCCTCTGTGCCTGCCTTGTACATTATACAGGTATCTAGTTAGTATCTGCCATGTTTGGATGGATTTGACTAGATTTCACCAGAGCATTCTCAGGGGGCAAGTGCTGGGCCAGCCTCTGCCCCATTGCCAACACTTTATTGATTCTTGCTTTTTCTTGGCAGGTGGGCATGAAGACTTTTCTAAAATGATCGATGAAGCGGAGCCCCTGGGCTACCCAGTGGTGGTGAAGAGCACACGGGGACACCGGGGTCAGTGGTGCTGCTGGGAAGCCAGTCCGTGTACCTGCAGTTCTGGGCACAGGGATGCTGTGCACACTCAGAGTGTGTTCTGTCACTGACAGTCCCCTTTCTCCTTTCGTTAGACTCCCATCTCTCCCGAGCTCCCCTGAGCAGATTTAGATTCTCAAGTTCACAGCCAGCACGCCTGCGCTTTCTCTGGAGTAGATTCTCAAGGAAACAGATCTGTTCTCCCTCTCCCAGTCCCCACGTTACCTCTTATACCAAGCCCACTTTCTCATCATGGCGCCAAGGCCTGTGCAGATGGCTGTTGTCAGGTCTCTGTCCCACCCGGTCCTGTAGCCGTTCAGTCCCAACGAAATACACAGAGGCCGACATTATCAGTGAGGCATTCTCATTTTGCTACCCCTGCATCTGGGTGATGACTGCAGACTGAGCCTTTCCTCTTCCAGAATTCTCCTATTCTGGTCGCCCTGCCTATACTTCCTGCTTGGCTACTGGCCAATCAGTGTTTTATTAAACCAGTACAAGTGATAAATCATACAGGGTGCAAGACCATTGTCCCAAGACAAGAGCTCTGAATCTGATCTCCTTTGTTTAGCTTTTTTTCTGACCATTATCATAACAACTTGTAACCAGCACTCTAGACAAAGACAAACATCCATAATCTATTTTTGGGGAATATGGGAGTAGTTTTCCAGGCTACTTCCTGCTGATTTGGGACACTAATAATCTTACAGGGACCTAAAGAATATTTAGGATTATGGTCAAGTCCTTACTGGAATATTCTTTGAGGCTGGATCATCTTAGCCAGCATTCTTTTTTTTTTTTTTTTTTTTTGGTTTTTCGAGACAGGGTTAATGTAAGATGTAAGAGCTAGTTAATAAGAAAGCCTGAGCTGATAGGCCAACCAGTTAATAATTAATGGAGGCCTCTGTGTGTTTCTTTGGGACTGAACAGCTGCAGGCCGGTCTTGAGGCAGTGGCATGGACCTTGTGGGCCTCTTACTGTGCTGTGGTTGTCCTCTTTGCAAAACTCTCCAACCACACTTGAGATTCTAAACTGTATTCAATTAATTATGTTCTGTAAACACAGATGAGTGTCTGCCCTGTGTACTAAGCCCAGTGTGGGGTTCAGAGCAGAGAGAGAGAGAGCACTAGACACAGGCCCTGTGGCACCTTAGGGTGATGGGAAACACTGACTGTAGGTGTCTTTGAGATCTTGTTTTGTCCCTCTTTCTGAGTTTCTGTACTACTTTATAGTTGCATTTTCAAAAAGAAGCAGGCTCAAGTCCCACCCTGTAACTCAGCATTCTGGGGAATTAGGAACATGGGTGCAGAGGAACATGAGATGGTGAGGTTAAAATCTGAAAGAAAGAAAAAATAAGTTTCAGCACTCTTTGAGAAGAAAGAGTTTCAGAGAAATGGGAGGGGCCCATCCAGGGGAAGTTGAACCTGTTTGGGGCAGGGAGACAGGCCGGGGAGGTAGGACCACAAAGACCGGCCGACAGCTTCTCCAGCTCTCACTCTTCGTCTCTCTTCTTGAAGGAAAAGCTGTTTTTCTGGCCAGAGACAAGCATCACCTCTCTGATATCTGCCACCTGGTCCGCCATGACGTGCCCTACCTGTTCCAGAAGTACGTGAAGGAGTCGCACGGGAAGGACATCAGGGTGGTGGTGGTGGGTGGCCAGGTGATCGGCTCCATGTTGCGCTGCTCCACCGATGGCCGCATGCAAAGCAACTGTTTTCTAGGTAAGATGGGGGAGGGCTGGAGGGCTCTGACCTTACTGGGCTCTGTGGCCTGCCCAGTGAGCGATCTCTGCTCCTGGGTCAGACCTTCTGCTGATTGTGGATCTCACAGGAAGTCAAGGGCTGAGCCAGAAGACACAGTCCCGGGTGTCAAGACACTGAACGAAGTCTGACACCTTGTGTGTAGATGTTAGGACTCGAGGATGGGTTGTCAGGGGAGTGACGGGAGGACCAGGGAAAAAGTCCATTTAGTAAGGCCTGGAAGGCACCAGGAAGGAGCTGAGGAGACTGCTTTGACAACTACAGCCACTCAGGTGACCAAAGGCCTTTCAAGTGTGGCCATCCTATGACCCTGAGAGCCCCAGAAGCTGAGTGCAGCCCAGCACAAAGCACAAACTTACTAAAACATCAAGATTTTTTTTTTTCAAAAATTTTTGGTGTGTGTGTGTGTGAGAGAGGGGGGCGGAGGGAGGGAGGGAAAGACTGACTGACTTGATTGCAGTGAAGCAAGGCTGCAGTCAGGAGGACCTTGTATTCTCACATTTTAATTGAAGATTTCCTTCTCTTCTCATGCACAAAGCTGCCAGAGAGCTGCAGTTTTTATTCTGACTGAGTGCAGAAGCCCGTCCCTTTAGCCTTCTCGGAAAGCTCGTTCTCTATCGCAGGAACAGAGACAATAACAAGAGGGACATAACAACGTCCTCGTCCCTATCTCAAAACTATGGTCAACCTTGGTGAATGAATTTTTGTTGGTAATTTGGAAAAAAAAAAAGCAGAAAAAGAAAAGCCCTATTTTTTTTTCCGGACTCAGCAGATGCATGCCCCAAGTTCATTGACTGCCCAGTAAAGGGGCTCATTTGCTGGTTGGGTCTCGCTTGACTAGAAGTCCCCAAGTACCCCATCTCATCTTCAGTGGAGTCCAGACAACATATTATGAATCAGTTCTTGCCTGGGGCTAGCACATGACCCAGAAGCTGTGAGATACTCTGGCCACACAGGCATGTGCAGAGCTGCATGTGGATCCTTGTATGTGTGGGTACACATGATGTGTGAAGACCCCAGGTTGATAGATTTTTATTATTATTACTATTTATTATATTCCTTTTTCTGGTACTGGGGGTTGAACCCAGAGCCTTACACATGCTGGATAGGCGTCCTGACACTGAAGCTCAGCCCAGCGTTACTAATGATTATAAAGTATGTTGTTCCTGTCCAGTATATGATAGGTAGATTATAAGCTAGATGAAAGGTAGATTATAATTTTTCATTTCCCTAGCAGCCATTTATTGAATACACACTGTGTATCAGGCACTGTGATTTTCTAATATTTCTTTTTAATTTTTGTGTATGTGGGTGCCCATGGGGACCAAGAGAAGACATTGGAGTCCCTGGAGTTATAGGTAGTTGTGAACCACCTGAAATGGGTGCTGGGAATCAAACTAGAGTCCTCTGGGAGCTCAGGCAGTGCTCTTAACCACTGAGCCATCTCTCCAGCCCCAACATTCTGAAATTTTAAGTAGCACTGAATAGAAGTACTTGTGTCGCTAGCCCTCCGTCACCGGTCTCCTCTCTCTCCAAGGGTCATCAGCGAGTGTGGCATTTGTCACCTTCGCATTGCTGTGCTTTCTCCCCAGGTGGTGTGGGCGTCAAGTGCCCACTGACAGAGCAAGGCAAGCAGCTGGCTATCCAGGTGTCCAACATCCTGGGCATGGATTTCTGTGGTATTGATCTTCTCATTATGGATGACGGCTCCTTCACGGTGTGTGAGGCCAACGCCAATGTCGGCTTCCTAGCCTTCGACCAGGCATGCAACTTAGATGTGGGGGCGATCATTGCAGACTATGCCATGTCCTTGCTGCCCAACAGGCAGACGGGGAAGATGGCCATCCTCCCCGGACTGTCAAGTCCCAGGGAAAAGAATGAGTCAAATGGCTGTGCTCCGGCTCAGGGAGTTGAGAATGTCTATACCATCAATAATGGGTCTACCTCTAGTGAGAGTGAGCCTGAACTGGGAGAGGTCCGGGATTCCTCAGCAAAAACGATGGGGGTCCCACCTCCCCATGTTGCCCGAGCCTGGTTACAACATTAACAGAATTGCTTCGGAACGCCAGTCAATTCCTGCTTTTTTTTTTTTTTTTTTTTTTGGCAGCATTTAAACCAAATCCTCCTGCTTTCCTGAGTAGTGTCCAGTGAGTAAGATCTGGACTAATGAGATTTCATTTGCACAGAAACTAGAAAATCCTATCTAGGCACTCAGCATTCTTTCTAACAATTGTTTGAACAAATAGCCTAGCTTTGTGGTTTTTATGAAGACTCATATATAAAAAAAACATAGTCACTAAGAACAACATCCCAAATAGTCTACCCGAGACCAATGTCTACTCGAGCACTTGGCCGGAGTGGTAGGCTTTAAGGTTCTGACTCTGCTGCTGCTGTCCCAGCCCTAGCAGCAGCAGGCATGAGCTTGGCTCCCAGAAACAGTTCTCACATGCATCCAGGAGACGGAGGCATGTGCAGGTAGGCGGGATGCTCAGAGAATGTGATTAGAGGATGTCTCTCCCCCCCCCCCGCCCCCGCCCCCGTCACCATCTTACCACACTCCTCCAGCACTCAGGAGCACCTCGCCAACCGTCTCACCGAAGCGCTTTCCCAAGGTGAGGTGGAACGTTCTTTGACCTCATCGGTTGGCATGTGTCCTGCTTTGTAACAGGACGTTTCTACAGATGGCTTTGTCACTCAGACTTCATACCCCTGCTTCACCGAATGCCAGCTCTAGCAGCTTCACGCACCTTTGCTGCCTTTGGCCTCAACTGGAAACGCATCTGGATGAGCTATGGCCACACAGTTTGTTTCTTGTGTACCAGAACCCAGCGCTACAGACTTTTCTTTTCAATGGACTCTGCTCACTCGTCGTCTGGAAACCAGTGGGATTTTACTACAGAAAGCAACTGGACAATGACTGTTCTCCCCTCCCCCCCGCCCTGCTTCTGGATGTCCTAGACTCCAGGAACCTGTCCTTACCCTTTTTTCCAAATTGGGGAGACGCTGGTATTTGTGGAGGGGTGAGCGGGGCTTTTGTAGACATGATACCAAATGCTTCCCATTTTAACTCTTCAAGCAGTAGATGAGATCTTTCTCTTGGGAGAAATTGTGGAGGTGGAGTTTTGTGTCCCTGCTTATAGGAAGTCTAACGGAAGACAAGCAGCGACCAAATGCACCTGAACAGGTGCATCCCGGTCTCACCTCACTGCAGTTACCTGGGAGGCCGCCCTGTTGAGCCTCTATTGCAGGTGCCAAGAATATTGAGGATTCCTATTTGGGATGACCTCAGAAGCCATCAAAGCAATGAGGCCTCATAACTATCAATGGGCCTTGTTTAGTTTCTTTTCCCCTCCCCCCACTCCTGCTACCTGCCAAGGCAGTGCCAGGTCTCACCACCCATTGCGTTTGCCAGATGAAATGCTCTTTGGCTATTAAATATTTTAGACCTACCCATAAAGGACAAAGATTTGCCCACTCTGAGGAAACATATAAGCTGACAGTTTCCAAAGACCGTTGTAGAAATGCAAGTTGGGTCTACTACACCGGAATAAACACACTTTCCTTAAGGCGTCTACTTTGAAGGCAGCACCACCCGAGAGTAAGTGCAGGCACACAATTCCTAGACTTACTCTAAGTGTAAAGTCTGTGTAGTCAAAACTGGAACATTTTTTTTTTCCCGCAACACATTTAAATAGAAATTGGCCTTTAAAATAGGGCAGTTAAAACCAGATTTCACCAAGCAACAGTCGTACAAATGAAAATTGTGGTGCCGTGCCATAGAGAGGCCCCACCTCACAGCGGTCGTGTCTGTGCAGTCTCACCCCTGGATATATGCCACTGAACTAAAACCCACGTAATGTGTATGGTTGAAAACCGATAACACTTCACCCTTGTAGACTAAGAACCATATCGTCCTCTTACCACTCAGGGCTCAGGATGGCTTTAGAAGAAGGCTAATTATGTTCTCTTGCTGCTGGAAGTGGTCAGATGTGAGCCACGAGTTGGCCCCTTGGAAGCCACACTCATGCACGGCCACTATCTAGTGCGAGACTCCTCTCATTGGTCTGAGTCCACCAAGGCCCTGGGAGAGGAGCTCTGACTGTTCCCAGATTCCTTTGCCAAAGGAAGCCCGTTTCCCAGCTGGGAGAGATGTCTATCATTGGTGTCCTTGCCCCAACTAACCCTGCCTAGAGGCAGAGAGAGCTGACTCACCTGGATCCTAGCCCTGCTCCAGGATGTCCATCCCACAGCTGGCCGTGGACAATCATTTGAGTCTCAGCTTGGTGGCCTGGCTATTCTTGCCACAGCTGCCTACCCTTGCTGTGTAGAACATGGGGAAGCAGAACCAGAGTCTGGTTCTGGTTCTGCTAACACAGCTGACCACCTGAGCTCTGTCTCCGTAGTTCCTCTCCGCAGACAGGGGAAACGGCCTATTACATTACCTCTTGGTGCACTCTGAGGTTGGAGTGAGTTAACAAGCACAGCCGTGCATTTGTGGGAGGTGGGGACAGACACCTCCTACACGTAGCTTTATGTTTCTTATTACTCCTCTGAGAGTTAAAAGATGAAGAGACTTAAATTCTTGGCATTAGCCAACTCAACAGTAGTATGGGCCCAGAAAGAATACAGCTTCTTAGAGGCCTTCCTTCTAGCCAGAGGTATTTCACAACCTGAAAGGAGTAAGGCTCTTGGGATAGCCTGAGAACCTGGATGTATCCTGTCTAACCTGAAACCCTTGACTCATGTATACCAACACCAAGTCTTCCACTGTAACACAGATTCGGGGTGTGTATATGGTCTTCCCACTGTCTGGTAGCAACATCTTGAAACTGGTCAAAACTTGAATGTCAGTAGTTCAGTCACTCAGAATATACACGATTCTGCACTTGGGGAAAAAAACGTCTTCAGTTGTCTTGTCTGAGTGTGCGCAGGGCGAATGGAGGGTGGGCTGGAGACCTTAGGTCTTTAGAATGTGAGAAACGGCCTGAGTGAATCCTGGGCCGTCAGTGTTGCTGGCTCAGCACTCCCACCTGGGCATTCTCAGGCCAGACAGGCCAGGCTGCGGAGGAAATCGGGATCACCTGGAGCTCTATAGGGAAGGGGGGGGGGAATGGACACCCTGCAAATATAGGAAAGATGGAAGCAGCTAATTTGGGAGACAGACTGGGTTCTAGGACCAACCAAGTCCCAGAATACTGTGCACTTGTCACTGCTCTCAGAGTTCATGTTCTTAAATCCTGATAGAAATCCTGGTGGTGTGACAGGAGAGATAGCTTGGTAGTTAAGAGCACTGGCTGGTCTTCCAGGGGACCCAGGTTCGATTCCCAGAACACACACACACACACACAACTATAACTCCAGTTCCAGGGGATCCGACACCCCCTTCTGGCCTCTGCAGGCTCTAGGCACACACATGGCACACACATACACACACACACACACAGACAAAATACCCATACACACAAAAAAGTTAAAATATCAAAAAGAAGGGTTGTTGAAAAAAATCCCTGATGTTGCTGTTGGCTTAGGAACTCAAGGTTCATACGGATAATTGCGTTAAGAAATGCCTTAGTTACTTTTGTGCTGCTAAGATAAAACATCATGACCAAAGCAGCTTACAGAGGTAAGAGTTTATGTGGTTCCAGCGGGGCCGTCACAGCAGGGCAGCGTGACAGCAAGCACCAGCTTGGTGGCAGGAACAGATGAGAAATCTTGAACTGCAAACAGGAAATGGAGAGATTGTACCAAAATGAAACCTCAAGACCACCCCCAGTGACACACTTCCTCCAACAAGGCCACACTGCCCAAGCCTCCCCCAAAGAGCCACCAACAGGGGACAAGTGTACTAATGCCGAGACTTATGGAGGAACAACTCATTCAAAACACCACAGAAAGTTTTTCCCTAAGGGAGCATCCTGAAGACAGACTGTTCTAACCCTTTCCTCCAACAAAGCCAGTGACTGTTGCAAATCTGTGAACCATGGCACCTCCTCTCCTAAGGTGCACGCAGCTCAGTCTGAACTCCCTTCTTCTGAGCTTTCCCATTTCCTCCTAAAGATGCTTTTCCTGTGCCGGCAACACTTAGGGCCACCACAAAACTAGCTTTCCATCCCCATTCGGTAACCTCTGTAACCTCTGAGACTCCAGTGTAACATTAGAAAGGCACACCAGAGAGCCAGGTTGGAGACGAGTGTGTTCCCCATCTTGTGGAAGTGGATCCGAGTTCCAGAAGCCAGGAACACAAGGCTAGACCTAGCATACTGCCACAGGCGAGTCTTCCTCCACCTGGCTAGCGCTGTCTGCCATCCCACCCTCTACCCTTTCCGTTCAGAAGAGCTGGTCAAGCACCGTGATGTCAGTGAGCCACCTGCCCGGGCCTCAGCACTCAGGTGGGTGTGTGGGTGGGCCCTTCACAGACCAGTGGAGAGGGTTTGCTTCACTTGGAAATGGGATGGGGGGGGGGGAGGAGTTCAGGCCAAGCTGACAGAGGGCCTCCTGTGTCCCACCTTGACTCATGTTTCTCACTGCTGAAGTCCTGGAGATCAAGCATCAGGCTCAGCTGAGGGGGAATCCTGTAACACACGCTCCAGTTGCAGACAACAATGTCGGAAGTCCCCGCCCCTTCTGTTTGCATCACCTCTACAATCAGACACACAGTAGAGATTCTTCCCCATGAAGCTCAATGTCAGTGGGCAGCTACCCCTTGAGAACCAGGTGGGTCTAGTAACTGAGCCCCTGAATTTCTGTGGGTTCTAACGGACTCGTGTTTTGGCAGCACCTGCTGGCCCCAAGCCCCTGCTACCTCTTTCTAAACACTGGTGTTGTCCCCACACCGTATCCATTAAGGCAAAAAAGTTTCATTCCCCGCTCTGCTTCTACAAACAGCAACAATTTGTGGACTGCATGTGCGTGCGTGTGTGTGTGGGGGGGGTGTGTGTGAGAGGGCAGCAGAGACTGCAGCAGCACAGGTGTGACCACACAGAACATCCTTCTCACAGACGGCAGGGGAATCTCCAGGACCCTTCTTCCACGTGGTATTTGTGTCTGCTTCCTGGAACAAGTTAGTGCTCCTGAATGCAGCCATTCTTTCTCTTACTTTGAGCCCAGTCACCGGTTCACCTTAAACTGGTGGCTTTAAAAGGCATTGTCTTCAACATAGCTCCCTCCCCCAGGGGAACCTAAATGCCATCTCTCAAGGCGACACACCTCATTCTCCCTGCACTGACTAGGTTAACGTCATAGCAACCATTCGCACTCCTCGCTCTTGGGTACGCCCGCCGGTGGAAGAGCCAGTGGAAGGGGACTAAAGTCAGTGGTGCCAGTTTGGGTCGGATCTGGTTCAAAACCTTGTGTGACACTAGACACAGCCACCACATCTTACTAAATCTGTCAGCTGTAAATATGATGAATAAACACAGCCTTGAATGTGAAAGAAACATTTTTCACGGGCTTGGCTTTCTTTGGGTGCCTTGCTCTCATTTCCCCCACTGAGCAGTCAGAAGCTGTGCCTTCTCGGGATTGTGGCTGGGTGCCAAGGGATAAAAGCAGGCAGACAGCAGCTTACAGCTGGAAGGAAGGGAGGCGGGGGGGGGGGGGGGGGGGGGGGGGGGGGGGGGGGGGGGGGGGGAATGAGGGGCGGCTGCAGGAGCAGACAGTGGTACAGGCTTAATGTCTGGAAGGCTCCATCCATCCTTGAGATTGTACGGCACAGCCGTGCAAGCCATGGGGAATGTATATGACTTAGAACAATTCTGGCAGAAAGGCTGTCTGGGACATGGGGTGGCTGGGAGCTGCCAGGAAGCCTGACCTTGCATGATTTAGCACCTGGTTTTCTTGGCTCTTCTGTCTCAGATCTGCTGGCTTTGCATCACATGGACAGAGGAGGTGCTAGGGAGTTGCATTAAACCTGTCAAACAGGGTGAGGGGAGCGTGGAAGGGGGGAGGGGGCTGTGCAGAGAGAAAGCTGATGGCACCATCTGGACTTGGAGGGGATGACAGCCCTGAAGTCAGATGGAAGCAGCCAGTAGAGCAAGCTAAAATGCTGCTGTTTGGGGCTGGTCCTCAGGGGGACTCCCGGATTCTCCTGTATAGGAGTGCTGATATAAAGGGAGAACAAGGGACCCTGGGTGACTGGAGAACTGATAAGATATTATGTGTGTGGTGTGGGGGGGGGGTCTATTGAGGGGGAGGTCAAGATTAGATAGGTGCCTAGTGTGTTTTAGTTTTACCTGGAGGTCCCCAGAGAGCAGTAATGGCTAGCCTGGCTCACAAGAATGGATTGCTTATTATTCAAGAGTCTTGAGAGAATGTTGCTAAACACAGTCACCAGTTATGGCCAAAATGTGTAACAATATGATTAAAGAATATTTCAGGGAGCTGGAGAGATGGCTCAGTGGTTAAGAGCACTGGCTGTTCTTCCAGAGGACCTGGGTTCAATTCCCAGCACCCACATGGCAGCTCACACCTGTCTGTAACTCCAGTTCCAGGGGAATCTGACACCCTCACACAGACATACATGCAGGCAAAATACCAATGCACATAAAAGAAAAATTTAAAAAAATAAAGTTAAAAAAATGTTTCAAACAGGAGCTGCTGTGAGTCAGTTGGTAATTAAAGTACCCACATGGCATACCTGAGTTCAGTCCCCAGCACTGTGTAAACCATACAGTTCACACCTGTAATCCCAGCACTCAGGAAGCAGAGGAGAGGATCAGAAGTTCCAGGTATCCTGGGCTACATTCAAGGCTAGGCTACATGAAAACCCTGCCTCGAGACAACAAACCCTCAAAACTCTCAAACTTAAACCCCGTACTCATAGGCAGAGGCTGGTGGATCTGTGGGTTCAGGGCTAGCCTGGTCTACATAGCAAGTGCCAGGCCATGCAGGAATATACAGCGAGACCCCGTCTAAAAAATAAAGCAAACAAATGGTGGGGTGGCCTCAAAACCTCACAACTGTTTCGCTGTTCCTTACATTCCTGATGTTATTTGTATTCGTGCACTGGAAATATGACACACAATGGTATGCAACTGGGCATTTCTTCTCAGCCACTGGCAGCCTGGAATACAGCATGGAGGAGGCATCTACACCACAGAGATGGGCAAACACCACAGCACCAAGAGGGCCGGCACGCCAGTGCCACGGGGTGACAGAGGAAAGAAAATACATACAAGCACAGGAGCGTCTCAGTTGCAGGGAGGTAGCGTGTGTGGAGGTTTTCCTGGAAGCCAGTGGCAACACCTGAGTGGTTGACGTGAAGTCAGGCAGACCACCTGCCAACACTGCTTTCTGCAGTCTGCCTACCTTCTGTGATTTTCACACGCGGGGGAAAAAAAGAATCTGCTTCCATTGCCTGGGCAGTGTGCCTTGGCAGTGTTGACGGGGTTCGATAGGTAGGTCTCCCCTGTGGGAAACACTTCGGCTAAGTTCCCTTGGGGAAGAGTCCACTGCGGGGGTTTCCCTTGCAGAACTGGCAAGCCGGAAAGCCTGCTGTAAGGAAAGAACAGATGTTCTTTGCGAGAGGGTTTCACAGCACCAACAAAGTTAACTCTCCCAATAGAGGAGAAATCGGTGTGAGATGATCTGCGCTTCTTGGCTTTGTTAAGATTATGACTGCGGACCAGAATGGCGCCTTCGCCTTTGTGCTCCGCGGCTTTTGGACGGCCTTTTAAGTAAGTCACATGCTGACTCTTCTTTTTATTATTTTCATATCATAAAATGAGGGGGGATGCTTCAGAGAGGCTTCATCCTATTCACCCGTGCACCAGCTGCATTCTGAAAAACCGTAATTTTCCTTTCAAACGCAGAGTGTTGTTTGAATTGTAACAGCTCCCTGCTGTCAAGATGATGGGGGGAGGGCACTGTTGCAGGTGGTGTGAGCTTGTCAGGGCGGCTTGCCACGCTCTCCTGCTCTGACGAGTGAATTACAATTTAAACCACGTGGGAGACTTAAAAGCTGTTTAAAATAACAGTGTGGTGCGGCCAGGGGTCCTCAGGGATCGAGAGTCTCTAGGCTAACCCAAAGAACTGGGACAGGTCAGTGGGGGCCATCAGGGCTGCTCTTGCCTAACAAGACTTCCTGGAAGGAGCCGTGAGAGAATGTTGAAGGTGACGGGCCTGAGGTTCCTGGACTAAGGCTGCTCCCGGGAGAGGGAGAGGTGAGAGTCAGGGCCAGCATCAGCCTTGCAGTCAAAACGGATTTGTAGTAAGACTCCAAGTTATTATATCTTCCCGTCATCCTTCCCTTCAAACGCTGTGAATGTGACCGGGTGGAAGCTTCACCCCGGCCCCTGGCATCCATATAGCCAAAGAGGCTGAAATGTTTGGGTGGAAGCCACACCCCAAGCCTCCTCCATTGGTGTTGCCTCAGTCCAGACTCCGCCCCCGAGAAAACCTGCCAAACGATGACCCCTCCCCAGAGATGACCAAGACCACTCCCACAGGGTATTTAAACTGCCCCCCCCCAACAAACACATGGGTTTTCCGGTCTTCCTTTCCTGTCTTCTTACTGGGGTCGGGGTCTGGGGGGGGGGGGCTGGGGGCTGGAAAGCCAACCGGGAGCATTTATATCCATTAAACCTGGGCTTTTTCTAATTCAGTTTGATTCAGTCTGATTTGGATTGTGTCAGCAGAGAGGCTTATCTGGGTGTAGAAACTTTTCAATGATCTTTCTTTTTTAAATAATTTTTTAGGAAAATATTTATTGCCAGGCAGTGGTGGCACATGCCTTTAATTCCAGCACTCAGGAAGCAAAGGCAGTTGGATCTCTGTGAGTTTGAGGCCAGCCTGGTCTATAAGAGCTAGTTCCAGGACAGCCAGGCCTGTCTCGAAAAACAAATGAAACAAAAAAAAAAAAAAAAAAAAAAAAAAAAAAAAAACCAAACAAACAAACAAACAAAAATAAACAAAAAAGTAAAGAAAGAAAAGGAAAAGATTTATTGTTTTCATTTCTGTGTATACATGTATGTGGGCAACTGACTGCCATATGGGTGCAGTGCCCAAAGAAGCCAGAAGAGGAATCCCCTGGAATTACAAGTGGCTGCGATGCCAATTCGCTTTGGGATGCGGTCTTTGGTACAAAGGTGCTGAGCCGAGCAGTGTGGACCTGTTCCTTCCTTGATGCTCTCTCTGTTCTGGTAACACCACTGGGTGGAGGTGGGGGTGGCCCTTGCTGTTCTCCCCACTAAGCCTGCCTCAGCCTCCCAGTGCCGCTCTTCACTCCTTGCTCTGACCATGGATGTGTAGAGACGGTTGGACTAGCCAGGCCCGGGTCTTTGCTGCAGCTCTTCCGTTAGGTGTTCCACAGTGTCAGTGTGCGCGCAGGAGGTGGGGGGATAGGGAGGATGGAGGTGGATGAGAAGGTGAGGTCAGGCAAACCTACCAGGCTCTACTTCAAAGTCTTCAGCCCTTGGGTGTCACCACCCACTGTGTATCCAGTCCTCAGCTGTAACTACACGTCACCCAAAGCCGCAGATTAGCCAAGGGCAAGGCCATGATAAACAACAGCTTTATTGACTGCTGTGCCCAAAGCTCTACACATCACTTGCTAATAGGATCACAGTCCCTCAGGAAGTCCCAGCGGAGGAGTGGAAGCAGACCAGAGGACCTCTGAGCATCTCTGAAGAGTGCAGCAGTCAGTCCTCAGCCCCCAGGGCACCACCAGCACCTCCTCCCTAGGTGATGGGCTGCTCCTCCTCGGTGGAGATGATATCCAGTAACTCTTGAATAACCTTTTGCTCCTGCACGCTAAGATGCTCTTCGGCTAGACTGAGGGCTCTCGAGGCATATTCCTTGGCCTGAAACAGAATTTCCATGGTAAGCTGAGGTGGTGCCAGGAAAGAAACTGAATTTGTGTAGCCTGGTGGTGGCGGCGGCGGCGCACGCCTTTAATCCCAGCACTCGAGAGGCAGAGGCAGGCGGATCTCTGTGAGTTCGAGACCAGCCTGGTCTACAAAAGCTAGTTCCAGGACAGGCTCCAAAGCCACAGAGAAACCCTGTCTCGGAAAAAAAAAAAAAAAAAAAAAGAAAAAGAAACTGAATTTGTGGTTAGTTCAGCAGAAACTGGGCCGGAACTGGCCACCTTCTCTTGCTAGCCACTGAGCTCCACGGAAAGTTCTGATCCAGGTACATCTCCTCAGCAAGGACTAGATCTTGTAGACCAGGCTGGCCTTGAACTCACAGAGATCCACCTGTCTCTGCCTCTCAATGCTAGCATTAAAGGAGTGTGGCACCACCGCCCGACTAAACAGGCTTTTTCATAGCCCAGGCTGGTCTCAAACTTAACTGTGTAGCCGAGAATGAGCTTCAACTTCTGATCCTACTGTCTCTATCTCCTGCGTGCTGAGATTTCATGTGTGTACCACCTCGTCCATACTTTATGACAGAATCTTAAGCAGTAATGTATGTCAAAGAACCAAAGAAAGCAGGAAAGAGGTATCAGAAGTATTGGTGTTGGTAGTGGATATCCTGGTTAGGTCCCCTCCCCCTTTTAAGACAGGATTTCTCTGTGTAACCCTGGCTGACCTGGAACTCACTCTGTAGACCAGGCTGGGCTCAAACTCAGAGATTTGCCTGGCTCTGCCTCCAGAGTGCTGGGATTAAAGGCGTCCACCACCACTGCTGCCTAGCTGTCCTGGTTAGTTTTTTCTCGTAGATTTAGACACAACCTAGGGAATCTGGGGAGGGAGAAGCTCATTTGAAGAATTGCCATGATCAGGCTGACTTGTGGCCACGTCTATGAGAAACTATCTTGAGTGGCAATAGGTGTGGAGGCCCAGCCCACTATGGGCAGCACCATCCCTGAGCCGGTGGGCCTGGGTTATATAGGAACATGAGCCAGTAAGCATCATTCCTCCATGGCTTCTGCTTCTGTTCTTACTGACTTCCCTCAGTGACGGGCTGTGACCTGGAAGTGGAAGTCAAAGTAAACCCTCTCCTCCCCTCAGGTTGGCTTTGGTCATGGTGTTCACCACAGCGAGGAAGCGAATGGGGAAGTGGGACTTGGCAGCTGGAGACAGGGAAGAAAGACATGAAGGGGATGAGCTGCTGATCTCGGCATACAGACAGGGCCCTTTCTGTCTAAGCACCTTCAGGAGCCCTAACATCCCTAGCACGCTTTGGAATAATGACTTCCCCCTAAGATGGACCCTGACCTATAGAAAAGAGGTTTTAGACTATGACAATTTAGAAATTCTCTGGAAATATTTCCCATTCTCTATTTCTCCCAGGATTTCTCAGAATTTCAGGATTAGCGCCCCTCTCCTGTACCCAGTGCCCCGAGCTTCAGTGTTATTCTCTTCTGATTGGACCGAGCTCCTCCAGACCCTTCCAAGGCACCAGGCCCTGTCCTTAGCAGGTGTGGAGGGAAGGGAGGGAGGAAGGAGGATGGAGGAGCAGCGCAGAACCCCACACTGCCCACTGCACGTCTGCTCTGTTTCTCTTACAGCAGGCTTTACTGTCTGAGACGATACTACACTTTCCCATGCCTGTCTGATTATGGTAGCTTCCCTTTCTCCAGAAGTCCCAGGTTCTACAGAGACGTAACTTGTTTGGTTGTTTGCTACTGTCTCCCCATTCTTGGCAGAAAGCCTTTTAAGTGGTAGATGCTCCATAAATATTTGAATAGATGAATCGGTCAATAGCCCGAAATAGACTGCTTACTGTCTGTAAGGCATTGGGAAGATAATCAAGCCTTTCCGTGCCTCAGTCTCCTTATCTATAAAGAAGGGGTGAGGATTAAACATGACAGTCATGTGATGGGCTTCAACCAGTATCTGGCATCCTTTTTAACAGCTGCAAGGCAGTTCCTGTCTGCCTAGATCCCCACAGCAACAGGGAGCTAGGACACAGCAGCCACTTCCGTCTCCACCAGCATCTTCAGAACCTTCCTGGATGCAGCAGGTTTTCAGGCACTACCCCCCCCCCAACCCCACTCAGTCCCTCCACACAGCCCTGGGAACCCCCCCCCCAAGAAGAAATCCAGAGTCCATTACACAACCAGACTGGCAATGTTATAGAGTGAAGGCTTGCCCAGGGGTAGCAGGCAGGACATCGTTGACCTGAACCGCTAGATGCTTTTTTTTTTTGCTATCTCCCCATTTAGACAGCTTTTCTGGGGAGCTTACCTTTGAACACTCCAACATCAGAAAGTAAAGCATGCTCAGGGTCTTTAGAACAAAGACGGTTTTTTGGGGTGCTTTGTCAGAGGTAGATTCTCTAATGCTCAGAATTGAAGTTAGGGTCTGAATGGCTTCTGCCTCCTGGGCTTCATCTGCATTGGAAGAGAAGGAGAGGAACACAGACCTTGGAGGCTGCTGGGGGCTGGCAGTGGAGTTAAGAGCTGGCTGCATGCGACACACACCCCTGTCCTTGCCCTAGACACTCGGCTGCGGCCTCCTCACGGGTCCCAGCTGCACAGTGGGACTGCCAGAAGTCAGGGGAGGAGAACAGCTTGCTACAGTTCTCCAGCTCTCTAGCAGGCCAGTATTGGAGTGACCACAGCCCCCGAAGCTGCTAAGGATTCTATTTCAGAGGCTGAAGTCTCTTGTAGTCCTAATACAGGGAATCTGTCAGGCCAGATTCCTTGAGACCCATTCAGCCACCACTGAGCTGCAGCAGCCGAGTTCCTCCCACAAAGGTCAAAGGCAGCTGGTCTGTTCCCCACTGAGTCTGTTTATTTCCCTGAGCTTGTTTTCTTTGTTTGATTGAAATAGTAGTCAACTTGCTCTGTAGCCCAGGCTGGCCTTGAGCTTCTATCCCCCCCCCCCCTCCACCTCTAAGTGCTGAGATTATGGATACGTTCTTCACAGAGGTTTTTGTTCCTGTATTGGTCACCATTTGTTGTGCAGTTATGATGGGCCTGCACTTAAGAGCACATATTTAAGTGACAGGCTTAAAGAAAAAGGCACAAAGGACATATGCATGATGCTAAGCGTGGCTGCCCATGCATGGCTATGTTCCTACTACAACATGAACCACTTTCCTGATGAGAAAACTGGATAACGTTACTACATTTCTAAACCTCATCTTAAAAATCTTCCTTCGAAGTCAGCCTTCAGTGCCTCCCACCTCTCTTCACTCCTCATTCTGGGACTTCTCACAGAATTTGTGCTCAGAATGTCCTTTGCTGCTGCAGGTGGGCCCAGTATCACCTGTACTGGGGGTGACTTTCAAGTGGAAACCAGATTCCTCATCTCTACCATCTCAGAGGACATGGCCCACTACAGTGCTACCCAATAAGCAGCCCATGGCAGGCATGAGGATGGAGATAGATCAAGTCTAGCCCTACTACCAAGGACCTCACCACCCTGTAAAGGAGGAGGACAGGGTGTTAGGAGTAACCAACAAAGCACCTTCATTCTGCAGAGAGCGTCCCTGGGCTTGTGTACCATGGAAGCACAACAAATAAGAAACAGATGCAAGGGGGCTCGAGAGATGGCTCAGTGGTTAAGAGCACTGACTGCTCTTCCAGAGGACCCAGGTTCAACTCCCAGCACCCACGTGGCAGCTCACAACTGTCTGTAACTCCAGTTGCAGGGGACCTGACAGCCATGGGAAAACACCAATGTATATAAAATGAAAATAAATAAATTAAAAAAGAAAGAAAGAAAGATGCAAGGTAGAAACCAACATGGTCTAATGGGGTCCCCTTCTCCCTAAGTCTGCCCTTATCAACCTCCTGAGGATTGTGTATGATGGCAGGGATCTGAATTCTTCCTGACATTGGTACAAGCTCCTTGAGCCCGTTGTTCTCCATGTTTCTCTCCATCTGCAAAATGGAGAAGGTGCCAGCGATGGGCTCTGTTGGGACACAGAGGCAAGACCTGAGTGTTAGGGAGGAAAAGTCATCGCTCCACTGGTTAAGAGACCTGTCACTTACCTAGACCGGTGTCATTCACTAACTGCTTGCCCAGTAAGTCTGCTTGTTGGGAACGGGCCTGTAAGAGGACTTGAT
Source organism: Alexandromys fortis (assembly GCF_014885135.2). Lineage (NCBI taxonomy): Eukaryota > Metazoa > Chordata > Mammalia > Rodentia > Cricetidae > Alexandromys > Alexandromys fortis. Next base: position 3,713,997 of record NW_026068004.1, read on the forward strand.
AGTGATTATTCAAATAGGCATACCAGATCTCCAAGACCTGTAGGAAAAGCAGGGCGATCAGACCAGCAGGGCAGAGTCAGCCACAGCCAGCCAGTTGGGAAGCTGCTGTTCAAGGTCAAGTTTCCTGAGTCTAGAAGCCCTCACTCTCAAGTGCGCATGAGCAGAAGGAGACCTAGGAGTCCAGACAGGCCTAGTACAAGTGCATAAGACGTAAGACAAGGGCTGGGCAGGCTCATCAGGGGCCCTGCCAGAGTCTCAGGTCGACGGCTTCTGTTAAGAAGCACATAGTTACTACTCCCATTTACATGTGAATAAACTCAGGCTTAGAAAAGTTACCAACACGCTTAACTTTTGGAAAGAGCTCACAAATGGTAGAGCCCAGCTCCATACCCAAGTCTGACTGACTCCAAAGTTCACTGGTGTTCAGCTACGCCAAAACGCCGGTTTTCTTTTCCAAGAGAGAGTTTGTCTGTGTATGGCCCTGGCTGTCCTGGAACTTGCTCTGTAGACCTAGCCTTGAACTCAGAGACCTAACTGCCTCTGCCTCCTGAGTGCGCTGGGGTTACAAGGTGTGTGCCACCACTGCCCAACCCAAAACACCTTTTTCTAAGAAATGGTTCTAAAATAGAAATTCACAGTATGATAGCCTCTACCATAGTTGCTCCTAAGTGAGGGATTACTGGATGACTAACTGGCGTGTTTGGATATTGGAAAGTTTTTACACAGAAAGAGTAAAAACTTTTGGCAGGAGAGACAGCTCGGTGGACAAAGTGCTGCTACGTAAGCATGAGGGCCTGAGTTCAGATCCCGGCACCCACTGAAAACAGAACATGCATAAGGTGGCGGTGGGCATGCTTTGGTGCCGCAACACACATGCGGAGGCCAGAGGACAACTTTTAGGAGCTGGTACTCTCCTTCCATCATGTGGGTCCTGGACTAAACTCAGCGTCAGGACTGCTGGCATCATCCTTTACCCACTGAGTTAGTCACCCAAAGGATTTTTAAAACATTTTCTTGTTCTTTGGCCCTGTGAGAGGACATTGCAGCAATAACTATCCCTTAAAAAGTTCTTCCTTGGGCTGGAGAGATGGCTCAGTTGGTAAGAGCATTGCCTGTTCTTCCAAAGGTCCTGAGTTCAATTCCCGGCAACCACATGGTGGCTCACAACCATCTGTAATGAGATCTGGTGCCCTCTTCTGGCCTGCAGACATACACACAGACAGAATATTGTATAAATAAATAAATATTTAAAAAAAAAAAAGTTCTTCCTTCAGCCAGGCCATGGTGGCACACACATTTAATCCCAGAATTTGGGAAGTAGAGGCAGGTGGATCTCTGTGAGTAGTTACCAGGACAGTCAAAGCTACACAGAGAAACCCTGTCTTGAAAAAATAAAGTAAAATAAAGTTCTTCCTTCTCTGTTGTATACCTCCATATGACTGCCTCGCTGGCTGTGTGACAAGGGTGTGGCAAAGCCTGTCATAAGCTCTGATTCTCCATGAGTTACTCTACAGATGCTAAGGATTGGCCCATCTTAGCCAAGTATCCTGAAGATTAGGCTGTGTAAGCTGATGCAAGTCAGTCCATCTCTGAGAATTTCAGCAAAGGCCTGACTCTCCTTATAAGATGCCAGGCCTAAGTGTCAGTGCTAAGTTCCTCCACTCCCCAGCTCACCTTTGTGTACAGTGTGTCTGCCAGCTCCATTTTCTTAAGACCATGGAAGACATTGGCCAGGTGGAAGTAGCCTCCTGAGGTCCTGATGTCTTCTGTTCCGAATGCACAACTGGCAAAATAAATCTATTGCAAGAGGAAGAGAGAGGGTGCTTGAGTTCCCCCTGGAAACCAAGTGAACGATGAAGAAAAAGACCTCTACTACAGCCCACTGTGAAAATGGACTAGGGACCGGAGAAGACGTTTCTCCAAAGGATACATGAATGCCTACTAAGCATGTGGCAAATGCTAAACACTATCATTCGAGAGATGCTAAAGTCACAGCGTCTCATCTCTCTTCACAGCCCGAACAATGGCTGCCTTCAGAAGGAGAAAAGGGCAACCCTGGTGAGGGAAGAAAAGCCCCAGACACGGCCGAAAGGCATGAGGAATGGTGCAGCCTCTGGGCAGCGGCCAGGCAGATCTTCAAAGGGCTAACCATGGAGTTGCTGTGCGGCCCAGGAATTCCTCCTCTGGGTACCTTCAAAGAGAAATTGGGCATGTGTGTCCACCCAGAGAGACTGGTTCACAAACATCTGGCACAGTCCCAGAACAGAAACGCCATCATCTCCAGCGTGGGTAATAACATGTGGCCCAGCAGAGTGGCCTGGTCCTTGACAGTAGAAGGGAGCAGCTGTTGCTCACATGGCAACATGGCAGACTCCAAATGCTGTGCAAGGTGAGAGGAGTCAAAATCTCCTCCGTGAAAAGTCTGTGGAGACAGGCTGGCTGTCGGGAGCTGGGAATGGGAAATGACTGCAGATGAAGACGAGGGGTTTCTTTGGAGTGGTGGAAATGTGCCAAAACGCTTGTGCAGCTCTGTAAATGAGCAAAGACTTAGCGAAGAGCACATATGAAAATGGATGATTCTGTAGTTTGTATCCGTGAAGTGTGTATAAAAGAAAAGGGGGAAACGTCTGGATGTGACATCAAACATCTGTAATCTGAGCATTCAAGAGGCTGAAGCAGGAGGGTGGTGAGTTCAAGATCAACCTGATGTATGTAATAAGAGCTTGTCTCAAAAAATATATCTAGAGACAGTTTTGGCATGGACCTTTAATCCCAGCACTTGGGAGGCAGAAGCAGGTAGACCTCTGTGAGTCTGAGGTCAGATGGTATACATAGTGAGACCCTGTTCATAACAAAAACAAACAAAAAAACAACAAATATATATGTGTGTATATATAGACAGACAGACAGACAGATAGGTAGATAAAGGTTGAAGATTTAGCCCAGTGGTCCCAGTGCTAAAGTAAGCATGGGTATATGTACGTGTGTGTGCGCATGCACATGCATTGCATGCTTACATGCTCAGGAAACTTGGGTTTGATCTAATTCCTAATGTGTGGTTCAGCACAAGACAGAATACACCTCTGCTTAGTTAACTGAAGGAGTGGAGAGCAGAGAACAAACATAAATGAAGAAAAGTTCTCAGGCACGGTGGTGCACACCTTTAATCCTAGCATTTGGAAGGCAGAGGCAGGCAGATCCCTTTGCGGTCAAGGCCAGCCTCATCTACATATCAAATTCCAGGACAGCCAGGGCTATGAAGTAAGACCCTGTCTCTTTTAAGGGAAAAAAAAGTATTGGTTAAGGATTTGGGTAGAAACATATGATACTTTAAAGGGCCTAAGCCTGAGCTTAGGTTAATGGAAGAGTTACTGGACATGTGGAAGGGTTACAAGAACAAGAGGGCTAATGAAGCACCGGGAACAGCGATGGCAAGGAACTCTTACCATCTCTACACCTCAGAAAACAGAGGAGCTAGCAGGAGTAACAAAGACCAGCCAGAGCTGGAGCTGTGGCCGCTGGACAGGAGCTGCTGTATCCCACAGGACAGCCGATTGTTTCTGCCAGAACTGCCCCCCTATGCTGAATCTCTCATCTTCCTCTCTCCTCTGCACTGCCCTCTCTTCCATCCTTAGCAAAGTCAGACAACAATGGCATCCAGGATGACCATGGAGGTCAGCCTCCCAGGGCAGAGAGTTGCACAGAAGATGGCCTTGAGGTTCAGGGATCTAAGGCAGAGGCAGGAGCCAAAGGGAAGGTTGGTGGAGGAGGGATAGGTGGCGACACTACAGAAAGACCCACAGAGATTGCAGAATGAACCAACCTAATCTGGAGTTCAGGTGCAGGGACTCTGCCTGATAATATTTTCCTATCCAAAAATTCTACAAGAACTCCCTAACTCGAGAAGAACAGCACGTCCCTCCTCCTATCTACCATTTGCACGGCTTTAGAGATTGTAAGTGCTTTCTTATAGATCTAGCTCATTTAAATTTAATAACCACACTCTGAAGAAGCGATGTTAGTATTATTTTAACAAATGGCCACAAAGTCCAATGCATACAGTCTTCTATTATTAATCTCTGCAATGCACTGATGTGGTTGGGACCACTTCATGAATCGTGTCTTACATCTGAAAGAAAGGTTAAATTACTTGCCACAGAACCAGCAGAGCTGGGAACAGAATCACCACCCTTCTCGTAGCCAGTGTGCAGCTCTCTCTTCCCAGGTGAGCCACAAACAACCGACACCCGGGGGAAGGTGGGTTTGCATAGCCAGGAAGTAGAAAGGTTTGAACTGGGGTCATTAGAACTGAGTTTTTGCCGCTGCTCCCAAAATGGTCAGTATGAGCGGGACTGTTAGAGAGATGCTCAAGTAAAGAAACACTCAACAGAACTGTCCTTGAAAGCATCCGGGTCTTAAGGTGCTCGCTCACATCATTAGCCAGATGGTAGCGGGCTTCCTCGTGGTTCTCCTTGGCCATGTAGAGAAGGCCCAGGTTCCGGTGCAGTAAAGAGTGGGTTGCATTACTACAGTCAGTTGACTTGAGGACTGTCCACCGGGCTTGGGATAGATATTCTTCAGCCTGCACTATCCGGCCCAGACCTGCCAAAAATCAGTTAGAAAAGATGTTATAAGTCAGGCAGGGTGGTGCACGCCTTTAATTCCAGCACTCGGGAGGCAAAGACAGAAGGATCTCTGTGAGTTTGAGGCCAGCCTGGTTTACATAGAAATATCCCATCTCAAAAATCCCTTCATAAATAAATAGGTTATAATTCCATTTTTAAATAAAGAATAAACCATGGAATATGAGTTGTCATACGTCCATTTGTTCATTGATACAAATATTTATCGGTGCTGCAAAGTTGCTCTTATCAAACTATTCATAGCAAATGTTCATCAGTTGCTAAGCAAATCTTTACCCATGAGTAAACTGTGATCAGTCATAAAAACTGCGATCCATGGCCTGGATCCGTGCTACAGAGCTTGAAAACAACACGCTAAGTGAAAGAAGCAGGCACCGAAAGACACAAATGGCCAGATTCTGTTGACGTGGACTGTCCAGAACAAGCACGTATACAGGGGGTGGGGTGGGGACAAACAGGGAGAGGAACAGTAGGGATGTCTAATGAGGGTCACTACTAACAATCATATGGATTTTTAGAGGTGACAGAATGTTCTGGAATTAAATAGTAGTGAGTTATACAACCTTTTGAATATGTTAGATTGTACCTTAAAAGGGTAAATTTATAGATTGTGAATGCTCTTTCTACACACACACATACACACACTAGACCTTTAAATTTTTATGTATTTATTTACTTGGTAGTTTTTTGTTTTGTTTTAGACAGGTTATCCGTATTTCTGGTCTTGAACTCTATGTAGACTAGAAAAGCCTTCAACTCATAGAGATCCTCTTGCCTCTGCCTCCCGAATGCTGGGAAATAAAGGTGTGCACCATCATTCCAGGTTTATACCAGGCTTTTGAAAATATTTATTTTTAGGGCTGGGTGGTGGAAGTACATGCCTTTAATCCCAGCACAGGAGGAAGAGGCCTGTGGACCTCTGAGTTCAAGACCAACCTGGTCGCTAAAGAGAGTTCCAGGACAGCCGGAGCTACACAGAGAAACCCTGTCTCAAAAAGTTAAAAAAAAAATTTTATTTTGATTATTCCTGTGAGGGTGGTATGTGTACATGCATACAGTTTCCTGAGGATAAAATCAGGTATCAGGTTCTTGGAAACTACAGGCAGTTATGACTCATCTGACAAGGTTGCTGGAAACTGGAGTCTTTTGCAAGAGCAATATACATATATATATATATGTATATTTCATTTTGCTTTTCCTAGTTCTTCTCAAGGAGGCAATGCTAAAGAAGATGTCTCAAGGCCAAGTGCAACCGTGGCTAAACAAATATCAGTCCTGAAGGCAAAGGCACACTTGGAGAATGCACCAAGGCTGCAGGTCCAGAGAGCTGGGCAGGGTAAGCAAGCAGCGGGGCTCCAGCCCATGGGGTCTTCATCAGAACTCACACTGTGCCCCATGAGTGGGTCAGTCCAGACATGCTGCGGTCTCACAGACCGTGCCTTCCATGCTGGGTGGGGGGTGTGGTGGAGGAGTGAAGGCAGTGAGACTCCTGAATGGTGACTTTACAACACATGCAATAGAAGAGACCAGTGGTATTTGTCTGGAGAGCGAGACCACAGCTGACATCAGTTAGTGTAAACCTGGACACATTACATTATACGGGGAGATTTGCGGGACTTGGTGATGAAAGCAAAGGATGACAGAAGTAGCAGTCACCTGAAGGAACTCAGGACGTGGCTGCCCCACACCAGCCAGCTCGTCTGAACCCATGACAAGTCTGCCAGCAGTTCTGGGCAACAGTCATGAGTCAGAGGAGGAAACTGCAGCGCACAGCGCCTGTCTGCGCTCTGTGTCTACACTCTATGCACTACCGTACAGTTCCTGAGCTTCGGGCAAGGGGCTGGAGGTTGAAACACACAAAGCCTCACACAGAGACAAAGGGACAGAGACATGAACCTCTAGTCACTGGTAAGAAGCTTATTCAATAGCACCATGAAGGCTTATATACCCAACAGTCAAGTAGGCCAACAGGTGAAAACCTTATCCTCTGATCCTCAAGGCAAGGCAACACGTGCTCGTGAAGCAGAGCCGGTAAACAACTTTGACACAGCTTTTAGTAGCTCAAATCAGAAGGAAAGTAAAGATCTCTAGCAGGGAAGAGCAGCTGGAGGCCAGGACTCCAAATGGTCCCAAGAGGAAACTTCCTTCCTGTGAGGTATTCTGACCTAGCTTTCTGAGTCCCCACCACTGCGCTCCATGTTTAGTGCCTGTACGCTGACTTCAGCAAGGTCGCTGATTGCAAGGTCAAGCAAGGTGACGTCCACAACAAACCAACCACGAAGGGCTTTGGAGGAAACAAACACAAACATACAATCTCCACGATGCAGCAGGAAGGGCTTAGTCTGGATGATTAGCGACCCCTCTGTGAGGATAGCTGAGCAGACACCTGAGGGTTGGACAGAAACCAGCAGTGTAGAAAAGGAGACGAGAAATCTCCAGCCTCTAGGTCAGAAGCCCCCACTCCACCAGGAAAGGAGAGAAAGGTGCGAGCCCCTTCTCCTGCTATGGCTTGAACAGAACAATGTCCTCCTCAGGCTCGCGGTCTGCCACCTGGTCCCCAGCTGGATGCTATTTTAGTGGTAACTTAGGAAGGTAACAGCAGGGAATGGGTCACTGGACAGGCGTCCCTGCAAGTCATCCTGTCCAGCCTCTCTCTCTCGCTCTGCTCTGCTCTGCCCTCCCCACCACAATGGATTGAACCCTGTGAAACCATGACCAAATCAGCCCTTCCTCCTTACTGTCCCTGCCAAGCGTGATGGTCACACTCTATCGTGTGGACAGCAGAGGCACGGGGCAGCGAGGGTGCCTCCCTCCTCTTTGAACCGTCACTGCTAATGGCATCCCTCATTGATTCAAACTTTCAAGATTTAGTGAAAGAAAGAAAAGGGTAAAAAGACAGAAAAAGAGAAAAAACTGAGAGAAAGGAAGAAGAAAGGGTGGCGTCGGCTAAGTTTCCACTTGAGGCTGGAGTCTCCAGGAGGAAAAGAAGCACCAGTGAGAGGAATGAGGTTTCTCCGGCCCCGTGTTGAAACCCTCCATTTCAACAGCACTTTCGGCTTCCGTAGCGCTTTCAGGATCGCGTCTATGGACTTAATCCCCAGAGCATCTTATGAAGAGGTCCTCGGACTCAACAGCGTCCTTCATGGAGCTGTGAGGTACCAGGGCAGTATTTTTTGAGTACCCTCTCTGCCCTGTACTGTGTGGGCGTGAGAACCTCATGCCAGGATGGATCTTGTTCTCGTGAGTTCAGTGGAGGAGAGAGCGAGGAATCTCATCAATGAGTCTATGAGTAACAATGGAGCGAGTGCTGGGGGCTGGGTTGCGGGAGAGAAGATGTTTCTAAGCGATGATTAAGAAAGACAGCAGGGAGAGTTAGCCCCAAGGCAGACAGCCCGAGGTCTACCTCTAGGACCCACATGAGGGCCCTGGCACACGTGCCTGTGAACACACACAAAGAAGATTACTTAAGGTTAAAAACAAACAAAGACCCAACTTAGTCTTGGGGTTAAGGGAAGGCTTCCAGACCAGAGAATAGAAAACTTGACCTGAGGGGCTGGAGAGATGGCTCAGCGGTTAAGAGCATTGTCTGCTCTTCTAAAGGTCCTGAGTTCAATTCCCAGCAACCACATGGTGGCTCACAACCATCTGTAATGAGGTCTGGTGCCCTCTTCTGGCCTTCAGGCATATACGCAGAAAGAATATTGTATACACAATGAATAAAAAAAAAAAAAAAAAAAAAAAAAACTTGACCTGAGACCTGAGACCTGAGGGATAACAAGGAATTGAGTAGATGGAAGGAAGGGAAGGAGGGAGGAGGAAATAGAGACTTCTAGAATAAAAAATGCCTCCAAGGACTTACAAGAAGGTCTCTGTAACTAAGAGAGAGCCAATCATTCAAGGCCTCAGACTGCTGTGGGAGTTTATCTTCTTGGACGTGTAACGGGATCCCATTGGTTGGTGGAGCTGAGACTGAAGGAAAGCCACGGAGAGAGCAGTGAGCAAGCAGGTGGGAGGTGGGGCTTCCGCTTAAATGGCTTTCTCAAAGCCATGTTGGGACACACAGAGCCTGGGCTGTATCTCCTGGTCTGGTGTTCTTCCTACTGTCTAGAATGCGGGTGTGAGAGATCTGAGCAGGGTGCGGAGGACATTCCTGTAGGTACAAGGCCTGGTACAGGGAGCCAGAGCCCAAATGACTAAGGACATGCATGCAGGAGAGTCAGCCCCAGAGTGGGGAGGCAGAGCCCACACAGGCAGGGGGAGCATCTTTTTTGGGGTGGGGTGGGGAGCTTGAACTGGAGAAAACTGATTAGTTAGGTCCTGGGAGCCCTTTATATACAAACACATCAATGACTGTGGACGGCAGCATCCTCGCTGGCGGAGAAGGGGCTGCAAACTGAAACGCAACACCGGACTGAAGGTGTGTGCCACACGGGGTTTGGGTGTGCTGGCATAGACCCATGTCACGTATGCATGAGAAACATTAAATAATAAACATTAGCCTTTTCTGTCGAACACTATACACTTTTGTTTCTGACAAGGAATTCAAATTTTTTGCTCTCCCCCACCAGGCGAACCCTTTATGGAAATCTTTAGATCCCTCTAACCCAGTTAGACTTTTGTTTACACAAAGGCCCTGCTGTATCCTTGGAACCCCACTCCTTCCCACTGTCCTTCATTTCCTTTTAAAACTAGCCAATTGCAGGAGACTGAAGTCGGACCCCAGCCAATGAGGAAAGGACACAATCACCACCAGTGCTAGAATAAAAACCAAGTGAACCTCCTGTCACTGTGAGCTTGCTTGCTAGGTTTGGGTCTTGGATACCCTTTTCACAAAGAGAATTGCCTCGCTGGCCGCTTTTGCCTTATTCATATGTTCCTTTTGCGTGATGCTGAGATTGTTTTTACCATAGATGGCATGTGTGCGGACACACACAACACAGTGTTGTTTACACTTCCATTCCTGATTAGTCCTGGCGTAGGCAACGGTAAGGCTAGTGGGCAACTTTTGGTGTTCAGATTCGTTTTCTGTGGAAAATGGAAAGGGTGGTGGCATCTGGGAGACAGTGTGTCAGAAAGCAGGAACTCAGAAAAAAAATAATGGAGGTATTTCAAAGAGCGAGGAGAAAAACTCCAGCCCGAGTGGGAACAGCCCCTGGCCAGATCAGGGGCAGTTTGGATAACTGTGGTGGGCTGGAACCCAGTGAGTAAAACAGGGAACCAGGAGACACAATAAATGGCTGTAAATGAATGACTACATTGTGAGTTTGGTAAAAATGGGATATTTATATGACTTCAAATACCACTCCATAATGCAAAACTAGACCCACAGTTATTCGTGATAGAGAAGCCTGAGTCCCACTGCAGTAAGGTGTGATGGGGAGCACTGGGGAACACAAGTCCTACTTGGTGGAGGGAGGTACTGCCTGGTTCTAGAAGCGCAGTTAACCCAGTTAAGATCTTTAAACTTAGGCAGAGCTGGGCTGCAAGGCGTCCAGACACTCTGTAGCTAAGGATGGCCTTGAACGCCTACCTTCCTCCACTCTAGACTTTACTTCTGGATTTCTCATCGAATATCTCCTCATCACTGTTGCCTATGAGTAAGCATCAGTATTGGGGAAATTGTGTCATTTTATCAGATGAGTTGAGAACACTATAAATTTTGTTACATTTCTGTCCCAAATCTATAACTTCAATCCAGCCACAAGGAAACAGTAGACAAACACAACTGAGGGATGTTTTATATAATGGTTGTCAAGGCTCTTTCAGAGGACCTAGGTTCAATTCCCAGTACTCATACGGCAGTTCACAACTGTCTGTAACTCTAATTCTTTGGGATCTGGTGCCCTCTTCTGGCTGTCTCAGGTACTAGAAACAGAGATGCAGGTAAAACACACACACATATAATATACAATATTTTTAATTGGCCAATGATGTGGGATAATTTGCTGTGAAGATTTGTCTCTGCCTGTGGTGCCTTCTGATTGGTTTAATAAAGAGCTGAATGGCCAACAGCTAGGCAGGAGAGAATAGGCAGCCTTCTGGTGAGGGAGGACTCTGGGAAGAAAGGCAGAGATGCTAGTGAGACACTGAAGAAGTCAGATATATGTACAGCTGAGAGGTAACTGATTCACAGGTTAATTTAAGTGATAAAAACTAGTTGGGAAAAAAGTTTAAGCTAAGGCCAAGCTTTCATAATTAATAATAAGTCTCTATGTTGTTATTTGTGGGCAGGTGGTTCCAATGGGAATGTAAGACTCCGGGGCTGTAAACATGTTGGGGGAGAGAAGCCTGAACGGATCTTCTTAGCAGATCAGGTTACACTGTGCTTGTGAATGCACACTAGAGTGCTCTGGTCACAGGGACCTTATGCACTACAGTAAGTAGCGTCATCAGATGGCTTGGGTGGGCTCTCACATCACACAGTAAGTGCAATGTAAGCTAGGTATGTGCTTTATAGCTGAGCTATAGTACTATCCTGAAAAACGTTATTCAAAATGTTGACTATTAAGGTGTATATGGTGCCTAAAACACTGTAGATGCTCAAGAATGTAAATTCCTCTCAGATGCTGATCTCTATAGCAGCCCGCAGGCAGGTGTCTGCCAAGCAAGTGATCTCACTCTTAGGGTGGTCGGTTCCTCTGCTTCTGAACTATGACTTTCACCCCAGGGAACAAGGGTAAAGTCTACACCCCAGCTGGGTTAACAAAATTCTGTCTTCTAGGAATTTGTAATGGAAATCAGATGCTAATCCACTTCTGCTTCTCAGCTTGAATCTAGAGGACGTGCAGATTTAACTAGATCGGATATCTGAGGGGAACTGTCTCCTGCAGCCAGCAGAAGATGTTAAAACTGAAGCAGACACCTACAGAAGAGCAGAGACGAGAAAGAAGACTGGGGGTGGCTGAGTGGATAGAGAATGGGCCTAGCTTGAATGAAGCTCTGGGTTCAGTCCCCCACAACACATGGAAATGAAGTGTTGACCTGAAATTCAGCACTGAAAGAATAGTGGAGGCAGGAGGATCAGAAATTCAAAGTCACTCCTTAAGCAACCTAGTGAGTTTGAGGCAAGCCTGGGTTTTATAAAGGGCCCTTAAAAAGAGGAAAGAGAAGAGGAGAGGAAAGAGAAGAGGCCCAGGAGAAAGACTGAACTCCCAGCCACTCTCTTATAGCAGTCAACCTTTTAACCCTTAGATCACTCCAACAGTCTCATCGATTTCTTCCGATACAGTATTTCTTTGTGTAGCCCTGGATGTCCTGGAACTGCCCCTGTAGACCAGGCTGGCCTCAGACTCAAAGAGATTCACCACCTGCCTCTGCCTCCTGAGTGCTAGAATTAAAGGTATGTGCCACCACTACCCAGGTTTTTTGTTTTTTGTTTTTCAGAGTCTCTCTATGTAGTCCTAGCTGTCCTGGAACTTGCTTGTATGTAGGTCAGAGTGGCCTCCTGTCTCTGCCTCCCTAGGGCTGGGATTAAAGGTGAATGCCACCAGGCTCATCTTGAGTAGATTATTGTCAACTGTAGCCATTGCCTTCTCCCTCCTTATGCCAGACTTCATACCAAAAAGGGTGTCTGAAATCAGAGTCTTCCACAGGGGGTGTCTTGCCCCTATGGAGAATCAATACAGCACTTCAGCACAAGCTCCACTCACCAAGGCTGGCCTCGGCCAGGAGCAGGTAAGCAGGCACAAGCTCCACTGAGCTGAGGCCGTGCATGTTCATGCGGAATCGGAGGGAGTGCAGAGCCGCAGGAACAGCGTCTTCATGTCTTCCTTCAAAGAGATACTTCTGGGCGACAGTGTAGCAGAATTCAATCAAGTGCTTCTGTGGGAGGCGGGAACAGACACTGAGAGACAGCCTGGGTGGGAAAGGCGCAGGTGGACACACCCACAGGTAAAGCCAACACTTTGCTGAAAGCACTTGGTGAGTCTGCCTGTACTAGGTGGACATGAGACTCTGGGCTGGGCTGGATAAAAATGCAAACCTGAGCCATAAGTCCAAGGTCCAGGAACAGATATCTTTCAGTTCAGTTCAGAACTTGGCAGACAGGTGGCTGGACGTGGGCTCTACATAAACTGTATACAGCATTCCTGTAGTTCTTGTTCCTAGCGTCTTTTTCCCACTATTGCTTTTCATTTATTTATTTTTTTTTAAAAGACAGAGTCTTATGTAGTCCAGGACAGCCTCAAATTCACCACATGGATGAATACGTGCCACTGTCCAGTTTATGTCACACCAAAGCTTGGTGCCTGCTAGCCTGGCCCCTACCAACTGATGTACATCACCTGTCTTATTCTCAAAGCTCCAGATGACACAGGACAATCTAAAACGGTCTGTCTACAGAATACTGTAAGTACTGGAGGACTGGGACCACTGCTCCAAAATAGTGTCTTCTAGACATGACAGGGACACTGCACCCATGAACTCTCAACAGTGTGATTGTTTACACAGGACCAGGCCAGCTGTGGTCGGGGACATTTAACAAGAGCTGCAGGGAGTCAGTGGCTGCTGAGGGAGACTCCGTTCTCTTCTGGGATGAGCCATCTGAAGGCTTCCTGGTCATAAGGGGTCAGCCTTAAACACATGTACATTCAGGCAGCACTGAAGGTTACACACACACACACACACACACACACACACACACACACACAACAGGAACAGGGAAGGGTAGAAACGATGTAAAGTGTACACCCATGTATGAAATTCTGAAGAAATTAAAATTTAAATTCAAAAAATAAAACTTTCTGTCTTTATATCTGAGTTAATTTCAAGAAGACATCTCTTATTTTCTTCTGGAATTATCTGCCTAGCTAATACAAAACAACTTTTAAGTCTTCATTGTTCTCAGATGATCATAGTTTTATAACATTAAAATTGATGAGTCTGCGTTTATAGATTTGTGGCTTTCAGAGGGCTAATTTTGGAGGGCTGGGGAGATGGCTCAGTGGGAAAAATGCTTGTTGTGAAAAATGAAGGCCTCTGTTCAGATCTCCAGCACATACATAAAAACATGGCAGTATTCACCCATCACGAGAGACTGCAGAGGGCTCTCAGGCTCTCACTAGCCAGCCTGGCTGAAAGGGTGAGCTCCAGGCTCAGGAGGAGATCATCTGAGAAAACAAGGCGGAGAGCAGCAGAGAAAGACATCCCAAGGCAGCCTCTGGTCTCCACACATGCAAGCACACCTGCATACATGTGTGCAATGCATACAAAGGAGATTAATTTTCAAAATAATAATTGATATTCTTAGTTGGGTGGTAGCGCCACATGCCTTTAATCCCAGCACTTGGGAGGCAGAGGCAGGTGGATCTCTGAGTTTGAGGCCAGCCTGGTCTACAGAGCTAGTTCCAGGACAGCCAGGGCTACACAGAGAAACCCTGTCTTAAAAAAAAATTAAAATAATGATAATAATTTATATTCCTTTAATGCCATAATATAAATTAGTTTTTTAAAAGATTAATTTATTTAGTATGTACACAATGTTCTGTCTGCATGTTTGCCTGCAGGCCAGAAGACGGCACCAAATCTCATTACAGATGACTGTGAGCCACTATGTGGTTGCTGGGACTTGAACTCAGGACCTCTGAAAGAGCAGGCAGGGCTCTTAACCCCTGAGCAATATCTCCAGCCTGTAAATTAGTTTTTATAATCTCCTTTATACCCTGATATATTCTTAATATCATTTTTATTTCCTATTATACCAGTGGTTCTCAACCTTCCTAATTAATGCTGTGATCCTTTAATACTGTTTCTCAGGTAGTGGTGACCCCTAACCATAAAATTCTTTTTTTTTTAAATTTTATTTAATTTTATTTTATGTACATTATTTTGGGGATGTCAGATCCCTTGGAACTGGAGTTACAGGCAGTTGTGAGCCAATCAATTCCCAGTGGGTGCTGGGAATTGAACTCAGGTCCTCTGGACGAGCAGCCAATGCTCTTAACCCCTGAGCCATCTCTCCAGCCATAAAATTATTTTCATTGCTACTTCATAGCTGTAATTTTGCTACTGTTATGAATCATAATGTAAATAACGTAAATAATTTTGTCAAAAGGCTGCGGCCCAGGTTGAGAAACAATGTGTTATGTGCAGAAGCTCTTATCACAGTACTCTCTGTGGAGTCTCTGGACTGAACCATGTCCCCCCAAAAGTCACATGGTAAAGCTCTAAATCCTAGTCCCTCCGGATATAATTGATTTGGGTAAAATGGCATCCAAAGAAGTGGTTAAGTTAAAATGGATCCACTCTGCTGGGCATCTTAATTACATCTGTGTATGTGTGTGTGTACCCATGTACACCACAATGCATGTGTAGAGGTCAGAGGACAACTTCTGGGAGTCGGTTCTCTCCTTTGACCTCATGGATTCCGGGGATCAAACTTAGATTGTCAGCCTCAGTGGCAAGTGCCCTTTCCTACAGAGCCATCTTACCAACCCTGACTAGTGTCTTAATAAGAAAAATTCGACAAGCAAAGAAACACCAAGTATGTGTGCAATCAAAGGATCAGATGAAGACTCAGCAAGAAGAGAGATCTTAGGAGACACCAAATCTGAGGTTCGGGAGATGGCTCATAAGCATGAGGACCTGAGTTCAATGCCCAGAGAAACCAGGTAAAAAAAGCTAGGCATGGTGTGTATACTTGTACTCCCAGCACTATGGAGACAGCCATAGGCAGAGCCCTGGGGCTTACTGGCCAGCTAGGCTAACCTACTTGGTGAGACCCAGCCCAGTGGGAGACCCTATCTCAAAAGACCAAAATCAAAAACCAAGGTAAACAGCTCCTATAGAAGGACACCTAAGGTCGTCCTGTGGCATCCACATGCAACTCTAACACACACGTGCACCTAAAGATACACAGGGGGAGGGGAGAAGACTGAGGGGGTTGGGGGAGGACAAGGGAGGACGGTAGGGGGAGGGAAAAGGTGGGAATGGGGGGGACGGGTGACGGCACAAAGGTCCACAAACCCCCTCCAGCAGTGTTGGCTTGTCCCACCCTATCTGTGGTATCTTGTTAGGGCCACCCGAGCAAACCAGAACAGTGGGTACTCGGTGAAAACGGGGGCGATGACCCAGGGAATGGGACTGGACTGGGAACATAGATACCAGGGCCCCACCCTCACTATTACCACCTGCAGGACTTGCCTGTCGCTTCTGCAGCTGCTGCAGGCCATGCTGCCTTTCTTCCTCTGAGTTGTAGAAGGGCATCGTGGTGCGCAGAGGGATTAGCAGCTGGCATATCTTCTCATGGATGCTGGCCCAGTCGGCCTTCTGATGCACAGGCCCACTGACAGCAAAAACATAGTGCGTTATCCTGACCTTTGTCTCTTCCCAGCCTAGCTCTAAATTCCAAAAATGTTTAACCAAAGCTGGCAAGAACATGAAATGCTTTCTGAAATGGAAGTCTGTCTTCTCTCATGTCTTTATTTATATAAATATTACATTGGGATCCCTGGCCACCAGAAAAATGCAGACTAAAACTACCTTGAGATTCCAGTCAAAATGGTTATCAAGAAAAGAAATCTGGGTGTGGCATACTCTTTTAACCCCAGCATTCAGGACACAGAAGCAGGAAGATCTCTGTGAGTCTGAGGTCAGCATGATCTACATAGAGTTTCAGGCAAACCATTGCTACACAGTGAGATCCTATCTTTAAAACAAGGAAGCTGAATGCGGTGGCACATACCTTTAATCTCAGCACTCAGGAGGCAGAGGCAGGTGGATCTCTGTGAGTTAGAGGCCAGCCTGGTCTGCAAAGTGAGTTTCAGGACAGTGAAGACTGTTACACAGAGAGACCCTGTCTTGAAAAACAAAACAAGACAAAACAAAAAGAGAGAGAGAGAGAAAGAGAGAGAGAGAGAGAGAGAGAGAGAGAGAGAGAGAGAGAGAGAGAGAGAGAAATCAAATAACAAGAAATGCTGGAAGTAGGCAGGGAAAGTCTGCTGGTGGGAATGCATAGTGCAGCCAGCATGGAGGTTTTTCAAAAAGTGAAAATAGGAGACTGGAGAGATGAGGGCTCGGTGTTCAAGAGCACTTGTTCTTGTAGGGGACCTGGGTTTGATTCCCTGCACCTATGTGATGACTCACAGCAATTCCTAAGTAGAGTTCCAAGTGATCCAACCCCTTCTCTTGACCTCTAAGGGCACTAGGCACACAGACATACATGCAGACGAAACATTCTTACACATAAAATGAATAAATAAATCTAAAAAAGTTTAGTCTAAAAATAGTACTACCACATGGCCAAGCTATACCACTCCTGACATACACCTCTGCAGGGCTGTTAAGTCCTTCCCCAGAGAGATTCTCGTACATCCATATTTACTGCTGCACCTTCCACACAGCCAGGAAATGGAACAGGCTTTATCAACAGATAAATGAATAAAGAAAATGTAGTATGTCCGCATTGTAGAATTTTATTTAGCTGTAACGAAAGATGAAATTGTGACATTCTAAGGAAACTGGGTAGAACTGGAGACCATTATAAGTAAAAAGCCAGATCCAGGAAGACAAATATTGCATGTCTTCTCATACATGTAATGGAGATTTAAATTCACACACACACACACACACACATCAAAGTGGAACAGGGAGTATTGAAAGAGGAGGAAATTGTCTACAGTGAGGACAGAACAGCGATGGAACTTTATATATCATGAAGCAGAAGGAACTATTTGGGGTAGGGAAGAGACCAGCAGGAAGGAAAGGAGGATAGAAGAGGGCAGTGGGCAATGTGAAAAGAACCATGTGTCTGTGTGTGAGAGTGTTGTGCTTTCTCTTGTTCACTAGATCTTTGCTATTGAAAAGCTCCCAGCTCATGGGATAGCTTCTCCGGCACCAGTATCTACTGGTGTTTACTCTCCCAAGGATCATGCACTTCATGGTCAGAAAGTAGTAACCTCCATCAGTGAGGGACACAGTGAGGGGGGAATGGCCAGTCTTGAAGGTGAGTACCAGCCCAATCACGGGGTCAGTTTTCACCAAAAGCTGGTGGAAAGTGGAGTAGCGGTTGTGTCTGACAGCGGCTTCTTCTACAAAAGCAGTGTGGTGCTCCTCAAACCGCTTCCTTTCTGCAGCTTTCAGATGTGGGCCACGGAAGTGTGGCTAGTGCATGTCTCTTCCATTCTCTATCATGTGGAGTCTCTGGTGACTGACTGGCTTTCCAAACACTTGGCTTGTTTTCGTGGCTGGAACAGCATTTCAGCGCCATGATGTATTGCTCCTCCTAGGTGAGCTTGGCCACAGACTTGAGATGATTGTACCGACTAGAGGAACTCTGAATGCAGGACCTCAGTGACTCCATCTCACCTGGGTCAGCCTGGAGGCCACCAGACAGCTCTCAGGGCTGCACTCACGAGCCAGGCTTAGTCACCTTCCCCCTTGACAGTGTTCTCTGAAGCACAGCTTTCTAAAGTGTTGCTGGGTGTGGCGGTGCACATCTTTTTTTTTTTTTTTTTTTTTTTTTCGAGACAGGGTTTCTCCGTAGCTTTTTTGGTTCCTGTCCTGGAACTAGCTCTTGTAGACCAGGCTGGCCTTGAACTCACAGAGGTCCGTCTGCCTCTGCCTCCCAAGTGCTGGGATTAAAGGCGTGCGCCACCACCGCCAGGCAATGGCGATGCACATCATTAATCCCAGATGTAGAACAGAAGGATCTCTGAGTCTGAGATTGTCTGGTCCACATAGTGAGTTCCAGGATTGCCAGGGTTACATAGAGAGATCTTGTCTCAGGAAACAAACAAAAAATCTAAATTTTAATGATGTGTAACTAATCTATTCTCACTTTGATTCCTTTTGATGCCCAATCTAAAACTACACAGATTTACAATTATCTTTCCTTTCAAGCCTTCTGTAATTTTATAGCTTAATATTTAAGTCTTTTGTATATGATGATTTTTCACGTAAGATGGAAGGCGCAGGTCCAAGTCCATCCTATTACATACATTATCCTATCGTAGATGTATGGGCTTATTTATAGACTCAATTCTGTGTTATTTTTAATATTGTAGTGTTGCAGTAAGTTTTGAAATTGAAAATGTTGTATTTCCATGTGAATTTTAGGGTCAGCATGTCTAAGTTGGAATTTCACATGAATAGCATTTAATCAGTAGAATAATTTGGGGAATGTGGCTATCTTAATAAGTGCTTCAATTTCTTTGAACAATGTTTTGTTGGAGCATAGATCCTGTACCCTGAATCAGGCCACACCTCCCTGAAGCTCTCTCAGGGTTGAAGTTAAACTGTGCTCCTTCGTGTTCCTTGTCAAATACACCATAGTAAGCCAAATCACATGATGGCTGTGAACTCCCCATCCCCTAAAAGGCTATACAAAGTCACACCTTCCTTTTATCTGGATTATTGGTTGGAGACACTCCGAGAAGGTTACTCAAGACTGTCCCAATGATAAAGGCTGTTTTAAGGCCCCATCATATTTAGATTTCCATATATCATATTATTTCTGTCTAATGCTTTCCCTTTTACCCCAGGGCCCTTACATTATAATAAGCCTTATTAAAGGGAGTTACATCAGCTTTTCTTTTGGGACAGACCACTGTTTCATCATCTTTTATGATATTTCAGCACATAAGTCATGTACTTCTTTAACTGTTTTTCTCTAATATTTTATGCTGTTTTGGATAAAGTAACAGTCTTAATTTCACTTTCAGATCATCCATTGTTAGTGTATAAGAATGTAACTACTTTTGCATATCTTATAATCTTGCTGTGTTCAACAAGTTTTAGTTCTAATATATTTAATATAATATAAATTTTGCTTAGTTTTAATGCAATTTTGTAAATTCTTTATGGTTTCTATATTATAAGCCTGTCTGGATACTCCAGGACAAACCAATATTTCCTATAGGAATTGTTCATGTGATACTGAGCAGAGTAACTAGATGGATGCTAGACAGATGGTTCAGCAGTTGATAACACTTACTGCTCTCTCAGGGGACATGAGTTTGAGTCCCAGCACCCACATTGGGTGTCTCACAACCCCTGTAACTACAATTGCTGAGGAATCTTACTCCTCTTTCTCTGAGGACACCTGTGCTCATGTGCACATAGCTTTACACACACACACACACACACACTTGCACACACACACGAAGAATTTTTTTTTTTAAGTCTCATAATATTATCTGAGCTGGAGAATCAGAAAAGTCAGCTGTAACTCAACTGAGTCTAAAGGCTGGGTCAGGGGGGAAGAAGGTCTGCTTGGTGCCAGTCCAGGGCCCAAAGGCCTCAGGACCAGCGACCCTATAGCCAAGGGAAGAAGAAGATGGAAAGCCCAGCAAACTCAAGCGAATTGCATTGTGTCATGCTGCTAGGTCCAAGCCATCAGTGGAATGGTCAGTACCCACTCACTTTGGTGAGGGTGATCTTGACTCAGTATACCAGGCCAAACACATTCTCTCACACAAACACCCAGAAGCAAGATGTTACCAACCATTTGACATCCTTTACTTCAGTCAGACTGACATATACAATTAGCCATCGCAACATGGTCGTGCCGTCTGTAAATCAGGTTATCTTGCTCTGTCCAAGCTTGGATGCCTTTTACTGCCTTCTACTTCATTGTCTTGCCTAATTGAGTTCTGACTAGAGCCCCTCGTACAACATTGAATAGAGTTGCTATGGGACAATGATCTTGTACCCTATAAAGATTTGTTACTTGTGTTTTAATAAAACACTGATTGGCCAGTAGCCAGGCAGGAATTATAGGCAGGGCGACCAGAACAGGATTCTGGGAAGAGGAAAGGCTCAGTCTGCAGTTGCCACCCAGATGCAGAGGAAACAAGATGAGAATGCCTTGCTGATACCAAGCCACATGGCTAACACAGACAAGAATTATGGGTTAATGTAGAATGTAAGAGCTAATAAGAAGCCTGAGCTAATAGGCCAACCAGTTTATAATTAATGTAAGCCTCTGTGTGTTTCTTTGGGACTGAATGACTGCAAGAGTGGGCAGGACAGAAATCTAAGTCGACATAGAATGTCTCATTTGTGTCATCATGGGCAAGTTCTCAGTGTTCAGCAATTAAGTATGGTGTTAGTTCTGTTTTACTCTGGATTTTCTTTTATTATTTCTTTTTAGCAAGTAACAGAATTTTCTCTTTTTTTTTCCAAGTTTAAGTGTGTTTATCATGATATTGGATTTTGCCCAATGTTTTTTCTGCATCTACCGAGACATCATCTGTGTGTTTTGTCTGCTAGTATAGTGTTTTATATTGACTGATATTTGAGCGTTCAACCAATCCTGAATTCCTAGAATAAATATCAATTGCCCATGATGTTAATCCCCCACATTTGCTTCTGGGTTTTGTCTGCTGAAGTTTTGTTGAGAACTTTTGCCTCCATATTCATTAGGGATATTGGTCTGTAATTTTCTTGTGATACTTTTATTTGGTTTAATTACCAGGACAATATTGATCTTATAGAATGACTTAGGAATTATTTATTCCTCTTTTGTAAAAATAAAGAATCTGTGTTCATTTTCCTTGAAATGTTTGAAAGAAGACACCAGTCTGGAGTCATCTGGTTTGGGCTTTTCATCACTTGTTCTAGAGTTAGTCAGACATGTTTCTTCTTACATCAGTGTGGGTTCTTTTTGGAATGTGTCTGTTTCATCCAGGTTACCTAACTTCCTGACATTTAGATGTTCAGAGTGTTCTCTTAGAATTCCCTTTATTTCCAAGGTTGGCAATAATGGTATCATGATTTTAGTAATTCTTCTTTTCCTGACTATTCTAGCTAAATATTTGTCAGTTTTGTGTGAGGTTTATTTATGCTTTCTATAGTTCTCCCTAATCTCCATTTCACTCACATCTGCTCTAATCTTTAATAGTATTTCCTCCTCCTAACACAGAGCTGTGCAGGAACAAGTTGATGAATATACTTTTTGCCTGTTCTTCATAGGTTAAGATGGGGAGGTGGAATATTAAGTTACTTGTACATCAACAACTGTAAATCACAGGGACCAGTAACTAATTCATTCATTCCTTATATACATGATTTTTTTCTGTATCCCATAATTTTGAGTATGTTATGCTTTTTTTCATTTACCTTGAAGCATTTTTCAGTCTCCTTGATGATCCCTTTGACCCACTGGATTTTAAAGAGTGTGTTATTTTCAACCTGATTATAAACTTACTAAATTCCTTTTTGTCGCTGGTCATTAATTTCATTGCACCATAACTGAACCTACCTTCCATGATTTTATTCCTTCCACATTTACTGAGATTTGGTTTATGACCTAACATATGATCTACCCTCAAGAACCTTTGTATGCACGGGAGAGGATGCATAGTCTGTTATTTGGGTTGTCTACAGGTGTGGGCTGGGTCTAGTGTTGCTCAAGTCTTACTTTTCCTCAAGGATCTTCTGTCTAGTTGGCTTGTTCACTACGGAAAGTGGGATAGTAAAGCTTCAGACTGCAGTTTCTGAATTGTGTCTCTGCCTCCGGTCTGTCTACTATGGTTTCTGAATTGTCTCTCTTCCTTCCATCTGTCTACTGCAGTTTCTGAACTGTGTCTCTCCCTTCGATCTGTCTACTATAGTTTCTGAACTGTGTCTCTCCTTTAGGTCTGTCTACTACAGTTTCTGAATTGTCTCTCTCCCTTAGGTCTGTCTACTACAGTTTCTGAATTGTCTTTCTCCCTTAGGTCTGTCTACTGCGGTTTCTGAATTGTGTCTCTCTCCCTTAGGTCTGTCTACTACAGTTTCTAAATTGTCTCTCTCCCCTCAATCTGTCTACTGTGGTTTCTGAGTTGTCTCCCCCTTCGATCTGTCTGTGGGAGGTCCTTCTGTCTATGTGTTGCTTTTATTAGTTAATGAATAAAGAACTGGCTTGGCCTATAGCATGGGAGGAGGAAAGTGGAGTCAGGGAGATGCCATGGAGCCACTGGAGATAAATGCTGTGAACTTTAGCTGGTAAGCCACAGCCAAGTGGCAATATACAGATTAATAGAAAAAGGTTAAATTAATATGTAAGAGTTAGCTAATAAGAAGTTAGAGCTAATGGGCCAAACAGTGATTTAATTAATACAGTTTCTGGGTGATTATTTCAGGAGTCTGGTTGGCCAGAAAACCAACAAGCAGCCTCCCCCAACAGATTGGCACCAATGTGGCAAACTAAAATCCACTTAAAAACCTGAGAAAGCTTACTTCTAGACACAAAAATACAGAGTTTAACACAGCTTCTTGCTGTTTGCTGGCAGTGTGCCACAGCTCCTTTAAGAGAGGCTTTCCTGATTCAGCAGTAGCAGGGGAAAAGTGGCAGTTTTGAAATGCTGGCTTTCTGGGTGGTGCTGCCAGCGCAAACTCTGACTCTTTCAATCGGGAGGTCCAGATACAGAGCATTTGAGTGGGGTTTGTGAGCAGACTGCCGCAGCTTACATGAGGGATGTGGACAGGGGGATCAAAAGTCCGGTCCTTAGCTTACGTAGTGAGTTTGAGACCAACTCGACTACTTAAACCCTGTCATAAAAAAGGATGAAGGGGAGCATAAATGTGAATACATACAAAGGGATCGATCTCTGGAGTTACTAGCTCCGGACGACACTCAACTCTCTTGGCTGTGCACTGGCCGATTAGTCTTCTTTAGAGTCCTCAAGGACACAAGTCTATCCTAATTAGGGGCCAATCTGTGCCTTCCCAGGGCAAGAATGCTGGCTCTTTAGCTCCTTATTTTCAGACCAATCATCTACTGTCAGGGAAGCTGTCTGCCCAACTTCTCACATTTCCGTTGACTTCTGACATTTCTCCCTGAAATTATCATTTGTTTTCTTCGCTGTCTTCCAACCTATAATGTTTGAGCTTGGAGGGAATGGGTCTACAGAACTGGCCCACTACGTTCAGCACCTAGAATGGCGCCCAACACAGCATCAGTAGGACCCCTGGGAAACATCAGGAGAAAAACCTGATGTGGGAGAGGAGGCAGACGAGGCTACAGGAGTCTTAGAGACGCGTCTTCAAGCCTGCTCGGGCCCGTGAGGGGTCGAAGGCTGAAAGGGCCACGGACACAGACGCACCAGGCCAGACCCTGGGTTGGGAGACGGGGAGGGAGCAAAGGCGCCAGGCACCACAGTTCCAGGGCCTACCAGTAATAAGTGACCGTACAGGCCGTACACATCCGCTCGGCCGGGGCTTCGCACACCTCACAGCAGAGCCGGCGCCCCTTGGGCACCGCCAGCGGGTAGATCACGTTCATGGTGCAGCCGGCGGAGACGTCTCTAGGACGGTTGCCGGGCTAGACCACACAGGCGTCACGTGACAACCGCGGGCCCCGGGGTTGTTCGGATTTCAAGGGCAAGGGGGCGGAGCGGGGCGGGACTAATAGCGGCACACCGGGAGGGGAGAGCGCAAACTCTTAAGTCCCAAAGATTAAATGTCTAGAATTTGATTGCGACGGAACCCAAGCGTGGGGAGGGATGTACGGTGGCCGGTAAAGGTAAAAAAAAAAAAAAAGAAAACAAAACAAAACAAATTCACTTAGTTTTCCAGATTAGGAAACCCACAGGAAGTATAATTTTTCTGGATTTTCGAGAAAGACGCTTCCACTCAACGCATTTCGACGGGCTCTGACAGAACAGTCAGGCGTTCTCAAGCCTTGGCGAGGTCAGGACTTACTGATGCCCAGAAGGCGGGGAACGCCCACAGTCATTATTTGCGGTTGCGCGTTAGCCCAGGTATCCGGAAGGGGGCGTGGCGCCGTGGCCCGCGTGCCGGGACGCCGTGGTTCCTGCGTGCAAGTGACTCCCGCTTGCAGATGGCGGAAATGGACCTGGTTGCAGACATGCCGCGGCCGGAGGGTGCTGCGCGCTGGGCCGAGGTTATGGCTCGCTTTGCAGCCAGGCTGGGCGCGCAGGGCCGGCGGGTGGTGTTGGTCACATCAGGAGGCACCAAGGTCCCCCTGGAAGCGCGAGCCGTGCGCTTTCTGGACAACTTCAGCAGCGGGCGACGCGGGGCAGCTTCGGTCGAGGTTTTCCTGGCTGCGGGTTACGGGGTCCTGTTCTTGTACCGAGCGCGCTCGGCCTTCCCCTACGCCCACCGCTTCCCTCCCCAGGCCTGGCTGTCGGCCCTGCGGCCTTGTGGCCCGGCCCAGTCGGGGAAACTGAGTCTGGAGGCCGAAGAGGGTGCACTCCCTGGCTTTGCTGCAGCATTGCAGAGCTACCAAGAGGCAGCTGCTGCCGGCACCTTCCTGGCCGTGGAGTTCACCACTTTGGCGGACTACCTGCATCTGCTGCAGGCTGCGGCCCTAGCTCTCAACCCACTAGGTGAGTGCTGTAAGGAATCCAGAGGTTTCTTGGCGGTACAGCCATTCTCCCAGCCTCTCTTTCCTCATGCTTCCCACTTACCCTGCAGCCATCCAGGGAACCGAAGTTGAAAAGGAGCAGGTCCCCTGCCCTTCCCCGATTTCTTAGACCCTCTGGTTTTTTTTTTACAGGCTCTTCTGCGATGTTTTACTTGGCTGCAGCAGTGTCTGATTTCTATATTCCTGTCTCCGAAATGCCTGAACACAAGATCCACTCGTCCGGTGGCCCACTGCAGGTGATGGGCTCTCTTCCAGAGATCTGACCCCCTATAACCAAGCTTGGGTTCCTTTCCTCTTGATCTGGAGATGGCCTTTCTGCATTCTGTATGAGCTAGGCACTGCCCTCCCTCAAGGACCTCACAATCTAGCGAGGGCCTGGACACCAGCCATAATCACAGATGAGAATGATAAAATTCTGTAGTGGAGGTATGTACAAAGTGCAGTCAGATCTCGGGGTAGTGAGCTGGGGGAGTCACGGTTTTCCCCGGAGATGACTCATCAGAAGGTGGGGGTGTAATAAAGTGGGAAAGGTCATTCCTAGTGGAGTTACGCGTTGGAGTTTGCCGTTGAGTAATGGCCTGTGAAATGAAGTGCTTTGGTAAGACTGAAAAGGCAGCTCGCCTTTCCTTGGGGGGGCGGGGCGGGGAACAACTTTATATTCGTTTCTAAGATATTTAGACTTCATCTTGTGGAGGCACTAAGGTGGAAGCAAAAGATAACAGATTTTTTTTTTAGGGCATAATGGCACATTCCTTTAATTGCAGCCCTCCAGACACAGATGATCTCCGTGATTTCAAGGGCAGCCAAGTCCACGTAGTGAGTTCCAGGCCAGCCAGGGCTATACAGTGAGACCCAGTCTCGAGATAAATTAATAAAAGTAAAAGTTTTAGTTTGCAAAGAATGGCATTTTGGAAGATGAGGTAGAAGTAGAGTGGATAGATAGGGCTCTTGTAGTTTAAGGAAAAGGCATGGGAGGATAGTGTCGTGGCCGAGAATTTAAGATGACTTGGTGCCTGGGAACCTGAGGGAACTCATAGGCATTTGTTGGATGATACAAGTAGTTTATAGATAAGTATTTGAAGGGCACCTTTGGGATAGTTTAGTTATACATCTTGGAGGACCTCCTATGTGTCAAGGACTATTGTGGTACCTAGAGACGAAGAGAAATACACAGGACACTAGCAGTTGCTTGCACTGCTCGCTCTCTGCAGGGGAATGGCATCCCTGCTGATACTGGTGATGAATGCCAAAGTGAGACCCTGTATGTGATTTCTGTCACACTTGCTGACAGACCTCATACTCTTTAAAAAGCGTGGGAGCTCCAGTTTCTCCCACAGTTTTTATTTAACTTGAAGATACACAGATGACGCAGTATTTCCCCTTGGGTTGTCTAAGGTCTTAGGAAACAGGGCAGGAACTTTAATCAAGTGAAGACCAAGTCAGTTGTGTCTTCAGTGCTCTGTTCTGGTTACTGTATTTATACTTTTAGTTAACAAATAAAAAATTGTCACTGAGAACCACCAGCTTATGACATACTCCAGGTGAAGAGGCTTAAAGCCCGGTATTATTGGACTTCTGCCAAAGTAATATTTCCATGAGCGGATTACATTTGTTTACCTTCAGATTTGCTTGAAAAGAAATGAGATGAATATGATCAAAATAAAATCTATAAGATTCTCAAAGACTTAATAATATTTCAGTGAGTACCGGGCATGGTGACTCACACCTTTAATCCCAGCACTCTGACTTTGCAGCCAAGCCTGGTCCATTGACCAAGTTCTAGGTCAGCCAGGGCTGCATAGTGAGACCCTGTCTTCAAAAGTAGTAACAATAGTACAGTCAAAGGAAGTGTTTGAGGAGTTGCAATGAGAATGACGGGACAGTACAGGTTCTGAAAACATACTTTATCCCAGAGTAGATGTGAGGCCTTGAATTTAGGCGTATGCTCCAGAAAGTTACACGGTGGGAAATCCCTTTTAACTTAGGCAGAAGTCAGTCCCTGATGGCATAAATTCCTGGTAGGAACTGACCAGTGGTTTACTTACTAACCTTTGCCTGCTCTTTCCGATACAGATAACAATGAAGATGGTGCCGAAAATGCTTTCTCCTCTGGTTAAAGATTGGGCTCCCAAAGCGTTTATAGTTTCCTTTAAGCTGGAAACTGATCCCGAGATTATAATCAGTCGCGCTCGGAATGCTTTGGAAGTTTATCAGCATCAGGTGGTGGTGGCCAATATCCTCGAGTCAATACAGTCCTGTGTGGTTATTGTAACCAGAGACTCGGAAACCAAGTTACTGCTGTCACAGGATGAAATAGCAAAAGGCATGGTGATAGAAGAGAAGATAGTGGAAGACCTCAGGTCACGACACACAGCTTTTATATGTGACCAGAACTGAAGGACATGCTCGCCTAGCATCAAAAACCAGGGTTCTTAGAGCTGACGGGAAGCTAAGGATAAAGACAGCGAGGCAAATCAGTGCTGGGGTTGTGTTTCTGAGCGAACTGCCTGGAGACTGAGCAGAAACTGTTCTTCAGTTTTTACGAAGCTGACTATGGGCTTGCGTGTCTGCAGAACAGACGTAGGAGCCTGAAGCTGGACGTCGGCCTGCTGTACAATAGAAGGATCGCGGATGCGTGGTCATGCTCTGAAGATCGCATATTCATCAAGTGCCTACGTGTGCCAGGGCCTGTGAGAGCTGTGAGGGTTTAAAGATGAATAAACTCGTCTCATTCGGGCACTGGATGTACAAAAGTTTAAGTGCAATAAAGTATTTGCCCACAGATTGTCACATGGAAAGGGTGGGGTTTGGGGTTGGTTCTGTTTTTTTAAGATTTAGTTGTTTTTATTTTATGTGTTTGAGCGTTTCTCCCTGTATATATGTCTGTGTGCCGCGGGTGTGTAGTACTTTTGGAGGCTAGAAGAAGGGGGCAGAGGTTGTGAGCCTCGATGTGGGTGTGGGGAATCAAACCTGGCTCTTTTTTTTTTTTTTAAGATTTATTTATTTATTATGTATACAATATTCTGCCTCCATGTATGCCCACATGCCAGAGGAGGGCGCCAGATCTCATTACAGATGGTTGTAAGCCACCATGTGGTTGCTGGGAATTGAACTCAGGACCTCTGGAAGAGCAGACAGTGCTCTAAACCACTGAGCCATCTCTCCAGCCCCCTGGCTCTTTTTTTAAAAATAAAAATTAAAAAATTAAAAAAAATACACTTATACTAAAATAGGTATACTACAGACACCTCCCTACAAACAGACTGAAGGTCACACACATTCCTACATTTACTTTTTGCCTCTTGTCCTAGATTTATTCCATAATTGGTAACACTTTCCAGATATTTTAGATCTGTTCTTCAGGTAAATAACGAGCCTTCCACTTGGGGCCTGGCAGGTATGCTTCTGCCCTGAGGGCTGTGTTACAGTGTTGTGTGGTAAGGAGTGTGGGGCTCAGTTAGCCAACGCTTCATAAATGTGGGCCCTTGACTTAATCTCAGGTTATGTATCTACAGCGTAGGGGTGAGGCTGGAGCGAGCACAGGTTACTATGTACAGCGTAGGGGTGAGGCTGGAGCGAGCACAGGTTACCTGTCTACAGCGTAGGGGTGAGGCTGGAGCGAGCACAGGTTACCTGTCTACAGCATAGGGTGAGGCTGGAGCGAGCACAGGTTACCTGTCTACAGCGTAGGGGTGAGGCTGGAGCGAACACTAGTTCCATGCCTGGCACTTCACACTCAGTAAGTTGATGCAGTTACTGGTTTTCTCAGCTGATTGGGCTGAGATCATGGATCTTTGAGTCCATGAGAAGTTCTCACTCTCCCGGTTTGGAATAAGGATGTGCCTAGTGCAGAAAAGTCCAGTAAATGATCCAGAGGACAGTCCTGAATGGGTATTTGTGTGTGTGTGGGGGGGGGGGATGCCATTATTAACTATATAGAAGTAGGTAGTGTTCTACGAAAGTATTTGATTTAAGGGGCTGGTGGTGAAAATGGTTGTCCAGGCTTCGGGTATGATCATAGCACTGCAGAAACCTGGCTGATAGTACGACTCAGGTCGTGGAGTTGGAAAGGGTAGTCCTGCTGAGGAGGCGGCTCATTGGGCTTCCCTTAGGCTGTAACCAGCAGCGGCAAGATGAGTAGAAATAATTGAATCGGGAAGCTTGACCTCCAGCCCAAGCTAACACTGCAGCCAGGAGTGAATGCAGTCTCCAGGAGCACACAGTTGAGATGAACTTTAGGTCCAGCTGGCAAAACTTCCCAAACAACAGGTTTCAACACTGGTACACTGTTGTAAAAGATTGATTTTTCCTCTCCACGCCCGTAGCCTTGGGGTGCTGACTCTTCCCTGTGTACTGGGACATACGCCGCTACAGCCGCCACAGCTAGGTGTCTTCAAGGTATTAGTCATGCGGGAGCCCCTTCAGATTGTTTTATTAAAGCTCCGAAATAACCACTAGCTAATTGCATGGACTCATCACTGTTTCTTCCTTCAATTTATTATTTGCTCTGAGTGCTTAAAACAGTGTTTACCTAGGTCGACCTACGTTCCGGGCATTTGTGCCCGTGTGCTTCAGCAGGTGGAAATGCTTGCAGAAGGGGACATGAGTCAACAAAGGCAAACAAGAAGGCATTTGATCTAGATTGGAGGACCAAGGGACCTTTCCTTAGCTGAACGGGAGTGGGCTGGGTCGTGGTAGAGGTGAGCATCTTAGATCAGAGAGGGGAGAGTTGTAACACAGAAAATCGGGGATGCTATCCAGATGGTGGTATCCAGGCGATCCAGAAAAGATTGACAGCTATGGTGAAACCAAGAAATGTAAGTGGTGTTTTGTTGCTCTCCAAAAAGCAAGCAAAATTCAGTTTTGACAAGTACCCGGAATCTCACAAGGAACATGAAGATTTAAGTTGAGTCTGTGCTAAAAATGTATCATTAAAAATGTTGACTTTGGGGTTCTGTGGTTACTAGCATTTGCTGCTCTTGAAGAGGACCCAAGATTGGTTCTCACATCGCCTGTAACTCCAGTTCCAGATCTGGTCTTTTGACCTCCTTGGGCTCTGGCATGCATGTGGTTTACATAAACACATCAAAGCAAAGACACATATACATAAGTAAACAAATCTTTAAAAAGATTTATTTTGCATTGCATAAGTAAGAAGCCAAACAACTTTCAGTGCTTAGGTTTCCTTAAAGGTTCCAGCCTTCAATGTAATTCTAGTCAAGCCCAGTTCTGCATTTTCACAATAACTAGCTGGGTCCCAAAGTGTTGAAATTTACCTTTGGACTCTAGTTGTTATGACGAATCTCTTCCTAAATTCATAACTGCTTACACGCATAGTATCCCGCCTTAATAGGTGGGTTTTTTGTTTGTTTGGTTGGTTGGTTTTGGTTTTGGTTGTTTCGTTTTGTGTTTTTAAGGCAAGATTTCACTCTATTCCAGGCTACACTGGAATTTCCTATGTAACACAAGTTGGCTCCAAACTCAATTCTGCCTCACCGTCTTATGCTGGAATCACAGGAGTCACTTATAGAAAAATATAAGGAGAACAGGTTGAGCTTTGCGGGGAAACAATTCGAGAATTCGAACCCTGTCTGTAGTTATATAGACGCTGGACACGGTTGCTATAGTTACCGCTACCTCCAGAGCCAATGGTGTAGTTCGTAGATCCTGGAGGCCAATGGTGCGCGTTGTACAACAGTCACCACAGGAAGGACGGCCTTTAGCAACCCTGGCGTGCGCGGTCTCCACGACTCCGGCCGGCTGCGCGCCTGCGCGTCCCCTACTGAGCTCGGTTGCCATGACAATACTGGGCCGCTGTAGCTGGGCCGCCCTAAACTCACTTCAGGTCGGGGTCGGACCTGCTCTTCTCAGGGTGCACATTCCGGATCTTTCTGGCTCGCGGGTGAGCTTCTTCGTTTGGGCGTGCGAGCTTTGGGGTTCTCGGCCGGGTCGCGGTTCACCCAGGAGAACCTTGCTTCTCTCTAGTTAGCATCCGGAGCTGACTGCCCCCGAAGGTGGCGGCCACAAAGGCCCCGGAACCACCGCTGTGCCCTGTGCGTAGGCTGAGGGAAAGGACCGTGGGGCCAGCTTCTTCACGCACAGCCTTGCAGCCGGATGAAGCTCTGCAGGCCTTTGGTAACGCCAGCATCCGAGGTCAAGTCAGTTGCCTTCTGCCTTTCAGCCTTCAACTCCATCCACTTCTCTCACCATCTGACCACCGGTTCCCTTATCCCGTTCATCCCACGACCATCTCCACCCTTCCCTGTCCACGCTGTGCACTGTTAAATGTCCCTGCGTCTCCACCACTCTGTCACCTACGGGCCACCTACTTCCGTTTCCCTCCCGCAGGGCTTTGCCTGTCTGCACATTTCTCCCTGTCCAGCCTTGCAGTCACTATGAAGATTTTCCGTTTCTCTCCACTGTTGCAAACTCGTTGTCTTGGGTGAACTTGAAATGGGAAATTTGAAACGCTGCAAATAGTTGCATTAGGTCATTGCAAGTCTCTTCTTGTGTTTTGAAAATAGAAAATAATTGAATGTCAGATTTGGACTTATTGTTAGCCATACACACACATCCCATATACAAAAGTTGTTCCTTGCTAAGTATTATGTTAGATATAAACTTAGGTAATGTGTTTATACTTGTAATAATGTCGTTCAAAAATGATCGCATAACAGAATTCCGACTGGGAAGGTGGGATTCGCTAGAGTGGGGACCCTTGAAATCATCCGTGTGTCTCTTTTCTTTGGTTAAGTTTCTAAATTAGAAACAATTTTTGTGAAAAGAACCAAGCAAGAGCAACTTAAGATAGATATTTTTGGCAAAGAAGCAGGCCCAGTGCCCCCTCCAAAAAAGACTAATACAGGAATTCTTAATACAAAATAGGAATAATTTAGATGCAGTGAAGTTTTCTTTTAGCCTGGAAAATATGATTTAACTCATACTTTCATCTCATAGTATGCATTGCTCGTTGGCTCTTACTATTGCCTTTTCGGTATTCGGATTTAAATAAATGTAAACGTATATTTGAGGACCCAGGGCGGTGGTGGCGCACGACTTTAATCCCAGCACTCGGGAGGCAGAGGCAGGCGGATCTCTGTGAGTTCGAGGCCAGCCTGGTCTACAAGAGCTCGTGCCAGGACAGGCTCCAAAGCTACAGAGAAACCCTGTCTCGAAAAACAAAAAAAAAAAAAAAAAAAAAAAAAAAAAAAAAAAAAAAAAAAAAAAAAAAAAAAAAAAAAAAAAAAAATATTTGAGGACCCATAAGTTTACGTTTTAAACTTTGGTTTAAACTGTACCAAAAACTGCCTCCATTTAACAAAGGATATGAGTACAGTCTTCTCTTCAAACTAGATACTGGAGACATGGTACTTTGAGGTTACAATACTGACCTCTCAGACCAATTGAAGCAGTATTTCGGATGTCTTATGCTGAGGGTGAGGTCCGATTTACAAATGCTGAAAAATTCCGTTCTCTGTACTAAATTAGAAAGGGAAAAACTTCTTCAGCTTTTCTAATTTTTCACATCAAATAAAACTACGCAGAATTCCTTGGGAAAGCACACAGGCAATTAGATTCTATGTCACAAGGTGCTTCCTCCTCCAGTATGTATTGGACAAGCATTGTGACAAGGTTAAAGTACAGTTTTGTTTTGTTTTGTTTTTTCCTGTCCCCCTCGAATGGTTCTAAACCAGGGGGTGGGGTGTGGAGATTTTAAGAGGCATCACCAGGCATGGAGTCACAGCTGGGTGTGTGCTCCAGGCCCCTAGTCAGTAGTGGCCAGGGCTGCTGGGGTCCATCCTACTGCTCAGCATCTCCTATAACAAAGGTTGATCCTTTGAGAATGGCGCCAGGACCAAGAACCCGTCCTAACGTAACCAGCAGTGACTCTTTGTCTTCTGTCCCAGTCCTAGTTCACATGTGCATTTTACATATTGATGGCATACAATTTTCTTCATCTTTCTCTTGATTTATGTTGTTAAGCATTCAAATTGCTATCTTGTTTTCAACTTTTTTTTTTTAAAAAAGTATATTTTGGTTAGGGATTGAAACAACTTGTGAATCATATTCTTGGGTTTAAGATTATGTATCTTCTATTATATTTCTATGGAAGGAAGGAAGGACAGTTAGGGCGAAAAGTCACGTGATTGGCTGTTCCAGTTTGGTGACCGAGTTATTTGTTTCTTAGCCGTCACATAAAGACCACATGATCCAAAACCAGTCGCTTACTCAGAGGCAGGAAATGAGGTTCTGGTCCCTCTGTTGTAGTTAGGGCACCTGCTAGGGGAGAATAAAGGAACAGGCAGAAATGACTGCACCTACCCCATCTGCCTGCTTTCCGTTTAAGATTAGTTGTTACTGTTTACCGACACTTCCTTCAGCTTAGCACCTCATCCTTTATATGTGGGAGGCGTCAGAGGACTCAAAACATCTCGGGATACACTCGCCTACGATGCTTAATGACCATGTCTTCAGTATCTAGTTTGAAGAGAAGACTGTACTCATATCCTTTGTTAAATGGGGCAGTTTTTGATAGTTTAGATATCAGAGAATTTATAATACAAAGGACATGTTTTTAGTACCTCAAAATCTGCTGTATTAGAACTTTAAGATTTCTCAACCACCAAATCTGAGTTCACTTGGGGGGAAATTTTGTTCTGGGATGTCCTAACACCATCCTAGGCAGAGGAGCCTGGATGTGCAGAGTCAAGAAGCTCACTGTAAGCAGCGTGGTAGGAGCAGTGGTCAGGTGGCGGGAAAGCCTAAAGCAGAAGAGGATCGGGAGGTAAAGCGAATGAGGCAGGAAGGCAGGATCCAGGCTGTAGAGAATCTCGGGTGCCAAGCGAAGGGTCTGAACTCTTCTGGAAGCCATGCAAACATTAAGCAGTGAGTGACCTGCATTCGGAATGAGCCTTCTGGGGGCTTTACCGAGCACACATTGGACGGGAGCCAGCATGGCAGCGGCGACTCGAGTTGCTAATGTTGCTGTGCTCTTCTGCGCATGTCCTGCGTGCCTACACCAAGCCGCAAGCATGGGGGAAGCTGAATCAGGAGGTGAGAAAAGGCCTAGCAGCTACAGATTGGGTGATGAACGTGGAGGACCTGAGGATGCCACCCAGGCTGCGTCACTAAACCGTTGGTAATTATAACTATGGAATACCGGAGGTAGAGGAGGGAAATGGAGTATTCAAGCTGGGCTGCTCAATTGACAGTTGGACACGCGCTGTTCTGAGTCCGAGCATTTTATATTGCCCTCCCACCCTGTGTCCTGTTTTCCAGAGTTTGCCTCCTCCACCCACCCTCTCTTGAAGGTCAGCCCTGAGGGACCGTATGTGTTCTCCGGCTTCCAGCCCATTTCCACCTACAACTCACTGAGTGAGAGCTACACACGTGGAGGAGGACCCAGTTCATTGAGTAACCAACCAAGGGTCTCCAAAGTGTGAGCCGAGAGAAACAAAGCCTTGGCCGATTCTGAAATGATATGTAGTAGGCCTCGGGCTTGAAGAGCTCTCAGCCTTGCTGAGGCGCAGCAGCAGAGAATGTCCTGCTGAGAAGACGAGGACTCACCGAGAAACCCGGACAAGTGTGCATCAGGAAGCCAGACCTCAAACTCACGAAGATACACCCGCCTCTGCCTCCCAAGTGCTGGGATTAAAGGTGTGCCACACCACCGCCCGGCAACAGCAGCTCTTATAAAGGAAAACATTTATCTGGGACTGACTTACAATTTAGAGGTTTAGTTCATTTTCCCCATGGTGGGAAGCATGGCAGCACGCAGGAAGACATGGTGCTGGAGAGGTAGCTGAGAGTTCTACATCTAGATCAGCAGGCAGCAGGAATGACACTGGGCTTGGCTTGAGCATCTGGGACCTCAAAGCCCACCTAGTGACACATTTCTTCCAACAAGGCCACACCTCCTCCAACAAGGGTAGAACTTCAATAATGGCATCCAGTAAGAATCTATAGGGGCCAATTTCATTCAAACCACTACACTTCTATTGATCAGAATTTGGTCACATGAGTATGCCTAGCAATAAGGAAGGCAGCTTTTTGATTTTTTTTTTTTTTTTTTTTGGTTTTTCGAGACAGGGTTTCTCTGTGACTTTGGAGCCTGTCCTGGAACTAGCTCTGTAGACCAGGCTGGTCTCGAACTCACAGAGATCCGCCTGTCTCTGCCTCCCGAGCGCTGGGAAGCTTTTTGATTGTTAAAGGCGGTTCTTTGGTTGATTCCTCTTATGTCTGAGGAAGAAAGAAAAGTACAAATTAAAATGGAGTCTTGGACATACACACCTATGTTTGCTCCAACGTGAATGTTGCTCTTTCTTGCTGCTTTTTTTTTTTTTTAAGTCAGGGTCTTGCTAGGTAGTCCAGGTTGACCTTGTACCTGCCATTCTCCTGCCTCCACCTGCTGAGCACTGGGATCCCAGATGTATCCTGACTCTTGAGACTTTTTCTAATTATTTAATTCAATTACTCAATGAGCTAGACACCACCGTCTTGCAGATGAGGAAATAAGAATTTAAAGACGTCAGTGACTAACTTGTCTAACACCTACACAGTGAGGCAACCATCTGTGGAACCAAGGTGTGCCAAGCTGCTAGCACTGTAGAGGAGGGCAGAGAGTCCAGGTGGGTTCCTGGGAATGACAGCATTAAAATACCCATAAAAACGGGGAAGCTGGAAAGAACACAGAGTGAAACAGGCTAGACAAGAGTGCCGACGGGACAGCGTGATATCACAATGCAGAATGAAGAAAGCTTTCCTGGAAGAGTGACCAAATTGTTGGGGTGCGCCATGTAGCATGAGTCAGTTGAAGAAAGAAGGCACTCCAAAATGAAATTCTAAGGTCTATGTGGCAACAGGAAGGTCCAGCCTCTTCTGATGGACTGAACCCTGAATAGCCATACAAAGGGTATTTATTGAAAGTTTCACAAAGTATTTCCTCATACCAAGGTCCCTGATCTAATTTCCATGTCTCGCTGAAGGAGAGCATCACACACCCCCATGACTCTAGTCCTTAATCATGTATCATTTGCAATACGCAATAATACAGGAGTCTCAGGGGTGCCTGAGGTGTCATGTGACCAGAGTCATGGGATGACTGCAATGCCCCTTCAGCAAAGCCATCACTTTTTCCACAGAGATTCTTCAAGGTCAGAGCACTTCTGAAGAACAGCTGTTCATTCTAATGTCCATCCAGATATGGTGTTCTGACAAATTCCTACGATAACAAATAAAAGTAGAAGTCATCTGTAAGGACAGGAAACCAGCCTGGTGTTGGTGGTACACGCCTTTAATCCCAGCACTCAGGAGGCAGAGGCAGGTGGGTCTCTGTGAGTTCGAGACCAGCCTGGTCTTCGGAGTGAGTTCCAGGACAGTCTCCAAAGCCACAGAGAAACCCTGTCTCAAACAAAACAAAACAAAAATATGTGTGTTTGGTGAGAGACATGCTGTCCCAGAGAACAACAGCTAGAGGGGACTCTGGTGGGGCTCTCTGAGCTCTGAGTTTTATCACTGAACTCTACTGCCAGTTCTATATCTTTATTTTTGCTATCAAAGGTGTCTTGAGCTTGGCCAAGTATCAGTAGAGAGGGAGATTATGTGCATATGGAAAAGAAAATGAACAAATAGAGAATAGGGCCAAGATTACAGGCAAAAGGGCTGGCCTTTGTCAAGAGGATGAATGTCCTGGTTAGCCTTAACTGTCGGCTTGACACAGCCTAGAGTCCTCGGAGAGGAAAGCTTCAGCTGAGGAATTGCCTAGGTCAAGCTGGTCTGTGTGTATGTGTGTCTGTGTGTGATTGTTTGGATTATTACTTGGCTCAGGCATGCTCAGCCCACTTCGGACATCACCATCCCTAGGCAGGTGGTCTTGAGCTGTATAAGGAAGGGGGCTAAGCAGGAACCTAGAAAAGAAGCCAACAAGCAGTGTTCCTCTAACCTGCATAAATTCTTGCCCTGATTTCCCTCAGTGATGATCTGTGACCTGGAAGTATAACCAGGTAAATCCTCCCCTCCCCAAGTTGCTTTTGGTCAGAGTGTTTTATCACAACAGAAAGGGAATCAGGCAAATGGACTGGACACCTTTTCCACCGAGAAAGGAGAGATAGGGATGTCTAAAGATGAAGGCCCATATATTGGGATGAGAGGTAGAGATGTCTAAAGATGAAGGTTCGTATGTTGGGGTGAAAACAAAAAGTGGAAGGTTCTGATGGGTTTAGTGTTGCTAGGGTGGAAAATATGTCATCTTCAGGAGTCAGAGACAGGATTTCCAGTAGAACTGGCAACACAGAGAATAACCTAGAAGCTGGAGACAATGAATTTGTAGCCGTTCCACTCTCTGTGTAGATTTTTCTCTCCCAGCACTCAGCAACCTAAAGTAAATAAAGAATAGCGGAACTTTCCCAGACTGGCATTTTTAGGAAGGTGGGACAAGAAATAAGATGGTTGAGAATATTGGTGAGGCTTAATAAACCTGGGCTAAAGTAGCAGAAAATAAATGCTCACAAAGCATAGAGAAATCGGGGCCTTTCTGCATTGCTGATGGGAAAATAAATGATGCCATCATTATAGTAGGTTATTGATACAGAATTATGTATCTAGCCATTCTATTCATAAGTAATAAATCCCAGAGATCAGAAAGCAGGGACTCATGGTGGTACTTGGACCCCAACATCCGTAGCAGCATCATTCACAATATTGCAAAGGTAGACGCAGCCCAGTGTCTGTCAGCAGATGAGTGGACGGATGGACTATGTACAGGACAGCAGGACATCATCCAGCCTGTTAGAGTAGTGGTGGGGATAAGATGCTGAGTAAAATGGGGCAATGCAAGGGAAAGTTGCCTGCGGTTCCTCTTACAGTGGGCACTTCTAGTCCAGATCCAAAGGCGGCAGGAAGAGAGAAGTCATTGGGCCTGGCTTGGGCTTTTAAAACCTCAAGGTCCACCTTCAATGACACACTTCTTCCATCAAAGCCACACCTACTCCAACAAGACCACACCTCCTAATCCTTTTCAAGTAGCGTGCCAGCCACTTCCTGATGACTAAGTATTCAAATCTATGAGCCTATGAGGGGGGGGGGGCAGTCTGTTCAAACCACTGCCCTGCGTGCTGCAGTGGGTGCTGGGCCGGCCCACATCCTCTGCAAGAGCCACCTGTGTTTGTGGCGTCTGAACTCTCCAGCTCCCAAAGCAGCTGTTATTTGACCCACTATCATGGTGAAAGATGATATATAGTATAATTTCTTTTTAAAAATATTCTCTGGGGGATTATTACTTTCAAAGTAAGAAAAATTAATAGTAATAGAAGGATTAGGTCAAGCAGTCTTAGGTGTCTTCAGGAGGATGTTACTATTTCTGCTTCTCTTGAATCAGTGCGATGGAGAGCGCCACATCTGGAGTGCACCTGTGCTCAGGAAGCAGCACAGCTGGGGCATAACTCCCACCTGAGTCCCTAGTAAACCTTAAAAGGTGCTCGTACTCTTTAGTCAGCAAAACATTAAAAACTGGTGGCAACAAGTTTATCTATGGACGGGGAGCCGCTTCCCACTGTTCCTGCTGTTTCTGTGGGACACTGAGCAGGGAAGACTGTAGACCCACCCTTCGTCCCTCCTTCCTCCCTCTCTGTCTTCCTTTCATTGCTCTCCTGTCATCCTTTTCATCTCTCCTTTCCTTTCTATCCCTTCTTTCCTTTCTTTCTATTCAAAGGTTTTGTTTTTACTTTTGTGCAGGTGCGTGTGCCTGCACATGTCTGTGAATCCCAGTAGAGGCCAGAATAGGTCATCAGATCTCCTGAAGGAGTTAGGGGTGGTTGTGAGCAGCCCTGTGTGGGTCCTCGGAGGAGAAGTGTGTACTCTCAGCCATTGAGCTATCTCTCAGCCCCTTTTCTTTCTGTTTTAAACAAGGTCTCACTAAGTGGCAAGCCTGACCTCAAATGGATGATTCTCCTGCCTCTACCTCTCAAGTGCTGGAATTGAGTGTGTGCTACTATGTCCCACCTTATGTTATTGTTACTGAAAGTTTTCAAATACCCTGGGAAGACAGGGAGAAGAGAGCTGGGTCCGTGTTGTTTTTGTTAATTATTAAACTCTAATTAAGAACTTTCTTGGTGGGTTTGTTGTTGTTGTTATTGTTGTTGTTTTTTGAGACAGGGCTTCCTGTAGCTTTGGAGCCTGTTCTGGAACTAGCTCTTGTAGACCAGGCTGGTCTCAAACTCACAGAGATCCACCTGTCTCTGCCTCACAACTGCTGGGATTAAAGTCATGCACCACCACTGCCCGGCTATTTTCTTCATGTTTTAGAAAACAACAATTATTTTTCTATAGTTCTTTTAACTATAGTTTTCTGTTATTTCTTCCCAACAGAAGCCCAAATAAGGACATCCAAAGAAATGTGTCAAGAATGGTTGTCTAGACTTGCTCTGAGCAGCCGCAGTAAACAGACCGAGGGAGAGAAGAAGACACTAGCAACAGCCCCAGAGCTTATGGACTCCATGCCGGAGTCTCGAAGACACCCAAGCAGCAGCCTCCAGAAGGACTTTCCCCAGGTATTCCAGAATTAACTAGGTAACAGAGAGAGAAGCAGGCCCGCTGAGACAGCATGCCTTCATCTAATCCGCCATTCGCTAAAATACCAGGAAGTCAGTTTACACGCTTCAGAATGAGGCTTTGTGTTGGGGTGGCCTTCCTCTGCCAGCTGCTGGCCTTTGAACAAGCTGACCTCACGAGCCTCCTTGCCCTACCTATGAAGCTTACGTGAACTCAGTTACGGCAGAGTAGTCGTGAGGATAAGTTACTTAATGCACGTTGCTACTTCATTGCTGTGTCACGTACCTGACAGGAGCAACTTGAAGGAGGAGGTTTACTCTGGCTCCTGGCTTCAGTGAATACAGTTCATATGGCAGGAAGGCTCACTGGGCGGTGCCATCTGCAGCAGACTGGGAGGCCGCAGCGTCCACGTCTTGGTGGATCAGGAAGCAAAGATGTAGACCCGAATGGCTGTGTCTGTCTACTATTGGCCATGTCCTAAAGGCTGGAACAACCTCCTGCCATAGCACCGCTAGCTGGGGAGCAGGAGTGGGGGAAACGGGACATTTCATTTCATGTTTAAATCATAAGAGTCACCGGGCGGTGGTGGCGCTCGCCTTTAATCCCAGCACTCGGGAGGCAGAGACAGGCGGATCTCTGTGAGTTCGAGGCCAGCCTGGTCTACAAGAGATAGTGCCAGGACAGGCTCCAAAACCACAGAGAAACCCTGTCTCGAAAAACCAAAAAAAAAAAAAAAAATCATAAGTCAGCAAGTCTGTGTTGATCCAAAGCAGAATAAACTGAAACTCTTGTACCCCACTAATAGAACTAAAACTCAATACAACTTTTTAAACATAGGCGGTGGGGGGGGTGCACATGCCCGTGTGTGTATTGTATGCATGTGGATATATTTATGTGCACGTGGAGGTCTTCCTCACTTTTCACCTTTTGAGGCAGGGTCTCTCACTGAGTCTAGAGCTCACTGGATCTGGTTAGGCTGACTCTGGATCTGGTCACTGGCTTAGTCCTGATCCACCAGTGTTGGGAATGGATTTGTTCTTGGCTTCTGCTCCCCATGGAGCTATTCACTCTCTGTCCTAGGTAGCTGGTTCTGTCCCCCTACGGTTCTGGTGGAGATCACTGACTAGTCAGTGTGCTGAACGGATCTGCCCATTTCTGCTCCCCCACTGCCAGGCCTGGTTTTAATGTGGGTGCTGGTGATCGGCCCATGTCCACTCCCCCGTGGCCAGGCCTGGCCTTAGTGTGGTGTTGGGGGTCTGATTGAGGTTCTCATGCTACCACAGCAGGCAGAAACCAACTTCTGTTTCTTGATTTTGTTAAAGGTGAAATCTGAGAAAATCTGTCAGCCTTTGCAAAGA
Source organism: Alexandromys fortis (assembly GCF_014885135.2). NCBI lineage: Eukaryota > Metazoa > Chordata > Mammalia > Rodentia > Cricetidae > Alexandromys > Alexandromys fortis. The sequence continues at coordinate 3,754,850 of NW_026068004.1, forward strand.
GAACATCAGAATCTCCAGGAGCCTGGGCAGCAGCCTAAAAAATACCTTACCCAGATAAAATTCAGATCCCTTTACCTAATGATATTAGGTAACTGTGTCAGCTCTTGCTTAATTCTTGTCTGAATATATTAAGATGTGTTGATTCATACTGTAAGGTTGATCAAATGTATATTAAAATATTATGAACATATCATAATAATTAAAGAAAGAAAAAGTCACACACTTGGTTGTCTTTATCAACTGGATCAAATTTTTAACATTGTGCTACATTCTCTAAACCACTGAGGACTGGGGTTGTATCTCAGAGGACAAGCACTTGCCTAGAATATGAAAAAAAAAGTCCTAGGTTTAATCCCGCATATTGGAAAGAATCCTTTTGGACCAGGCATTGTGGCCTTTAATCCCAAACACTCTGGAGGAAGAGGCCTGTGGATCTCTGTAAATCCCAAACCAGCCTGGCTACATAGTAAGATCTTAAAACAAAGCAAACAAAGAATATATATA
>NW_026068004.1:3755434-3833602 GCF_014885135.2 Alexandromys fortis
TATATATATTTGTGTGGGAATGGGGGCTGGGGAGGAGAGGCACACAGAGAGATAGCTCTGTGATTAAGAACATGTACTACCCTTGCAAAGGGCTGGGGTTCAATTCCTAGCACCCACATTGGGTGACTCACAACCCCCTGTAACTCCAACTCCCGTAGAATGCTCTAGCCTCTTCCAAGCACTTGCATGTTCCCCCACACACACACATACATGATTACAATTTTAAAAGTAACTTGCTGTGGGATAATGGTCTGTACCCTGTCAATTGTATTTTGATAAAACACCAATTGGCCAGTAGCCAGGCAGGAAGTATAGGCAAGGTGATCAGGCAGGAAGTAGAGGTGGGGCAATAAGAACAGGAGAATTCTGGGAAGAGGAAAGCTTAGTTTACAGTCGTTACCCAGACATAGAGGCAGCAAGATGAGACTGCCTCACTGAAAAAGGTACCAAGCCATGTGGCTAACACAGACAAGAATTATGGGCTAATATAAATTATAAGAGTTAATAAGAAGCCTGAGCTAATAGGCCAACTAGTTTATGATTAATGTAGACCTCTGTGTGTTTATTTGGGGCTGAATGGCTATGGGACCTGGTGGGACAGACACCTCTGTCAATAGTAACTCTTTTTTTAAAAGAGTGTACACACTTTGGAATTAATGAAAGAAGTGAAAACATTCTGCAGACCACATAGTCCACCATCCACACCAGTGGTGTCAGCCCTCCTGTCAAATGACGCATGGTTTACGTTTGCTTTTTGTGAAAGTATAAACATAGTCTCTTAGTGTGTTGCTTTGAAGCATGTGAATTTTTTTAACAAGTAAAAAAACCTTCAAATACCCACAATTTTGTTTGATTCAACCTAATCAAAGAATGCACATGGGTGGAGTGCTGTCTGCTGCTTTTCTGCATGGTTCTTGAAGCATGGACAGCAGCTACATGTCTTTTGTTTTAGTTTTTTTGTTTTTCAAGACAGGATTTCTCTGCGTAACAGCATTAGCTGTCCTGGGACTAGTTCTTGTAGACCAGGCTAGCCTTGAGCACACCGAGATCCACAGTCTGCCTCCACCTCCTGAGTGCTGGGATTATAGGAGTGCACCACATGGCCAGGCAGAGCCACGTGTCTAGAGTACATTTGCTGTTAGCTTCTTACTAACTGCAGCTTCGTTTCAGCGCCCGCATGAAGACCTGGCTAAAGATGCAGAGCCTCAGAACTGCCTCTTGAGGGAAGTGGAATGTATAGCACAGAGGCTGGAGGCGTCCCTGGAGGAGATCCAGCGGAGAGCTGCGGAGCCACAAGAGGAGGAGAAAGAGCAGAGAAAGTTAGGTGAGCCGTGGCTTCAGCCGACCGTTCTGGCCATGGATTTACTGGGATGACCTGAGGCAATATGTGCCAAGGGGAAAGGGACTCTAAGATGAACATGTAAAAGACTTACTGTTTCTGTGTCCCCGAGTCTTTAGAAAACACAGGCTTGACATGCCCACCCCGAAGGCACAGCCCAGAACTGTACGCCACTCACCAATAGGAGTCCCAGCACCCAGAAGACCCATTTGTTCCTTCGCCCTAATGCTGGATCCTTCTTCCTCACCAAACATCACCACCTCCCTACTTTAAATGCTGTTTCTGAGTTTGATCACATGCAATATCATTCATTTAAAATTTTAGTTCATTTATTTACATTTTATGTGTATGGGCGGTTTGTCTTTGTTCTGTGTACATGCCTGATGCCAACAGAGGCCAGAAGAGGATATCAGAATTACACACAGACAGTAGTGAGCTGCCATGTGGGTGCTAGGAATTGAATTTAGGTCCTCTGGAAGAACAACCAGAGCTCTTAACCACTGAGCCATCTTTCCAACCCCCATTTAAAAAAAATAAACTTTAAAATGGGTATGATGGTGCAATCCCATCACTTGGGAGGCAGAGGCAGGTAGATTTGAGGCCAGCCTGGTCTACATAATGAGTCCCAGGACAGCCAGGGCTATGCAGAGAGACCTTGCCTCAAGAAAAAAAAAAAAGAAAAGAAAAAGATAAAACCTTAAAAATACATTAAAATTTTTATTTTGTGCGTTTTCGCAAATGTGGGCAAGATGCTAAGACACACATATAGAAGTCAAAGAACAACTTAAAGCGATTCCTTCTACCATGTGGGTTACCACCACCGTTGAACGCAAGTTGTTAGACTTTGTGGCAGGTGCCTCTATCCTCTGAGCCATCTTGCCTGCAATATCCATTCTTTCCGTTTGTTCTCTTGCTTAGTCTCACAGACGTTGGTGAGACTCATTTACATTGTCTCTGTTCACTATTAGTGCCTTTATAATATTCTGCTGACACTACACTGGTCCATTCTACTGTTGATGGGCATTGTGATGTTTCTAGTTGGGGCTAGCACAAATTCTGATGCTGTTAGCATTCTTGCATTATCTTGTGGGTATTTACATATGCCTAATCCAAATAAGAATGCACTGGATCAGAGACTGGGGCACATTCTCCTGTGGTCTTCCAAAATACCGTCATGTGCCACTTAGCCATAGGGATTTGGTCTGGAAAATGGAACATTAAGTATTTTCCTTGTTACACAAACTTCAGAATGTGCTGACAAATACCGAGACAGCTAGGCATTGTGTGGGAGGTTGATTCTGTATGGGAGGGTCAGGTTCATTCTGTGGCCCATAGCACAATTAAGAGCTCAGTAGTGGGGGGCTGGAGAGATGGCTCAGAGGTTAAGAGCATTGCCTGCTCTTCCAAAGGTCCTGAGTTCAATTCCCAGCAACCACATGGTGACTCACAACCATCTGCAATAGGGTCTGGTGCCCTCTTCTGGACTGCAGGCATACACACAGACAGAATGTTGTATACATAATAAATAAATATTAAAAAAAAGAGAGCTCAGTAGTGTAAGAGGTCTGGTTCTGCACACTCCCTGGTGCACACTCCCTGGCAATGCTTGCTAATGGTCAGTACTGTAGCCTGGCATGGTGAGGGTATAGTAGCATTAACAGGCTTCACTGTGAGAGTCCCAGAGCCCTTGTGTCTGCTGCGGTGGCTGCTCACATTGTGTGCAGTTTGGAGCAGTCCCTGCTCAAGTCTCTCACACTGTTCTGAACACGTGCCTTTTTTTGACCGCAAATATTCACGTCTGCTCTTGGTTCTGCCAAATAGGAGCTCTATTTATCAAATGCAGTTTAGGGGAGCACTTACTTACTTTCTGTCTCTAGGGTTGCCTTTTCTGGACATTTCATATAAATGGCATCTTACATGAGTGTGTATGTTTTCTTTTGAGATTTAACCATGAAACAGGTTTATTGTTTTGTGTGTATGGGTGTTTTACCTGCACGTATTTCTGTCTATCATGTGTCCATGGAGGCCAGAAGAGGGCATCAAATCTAGAACTGGTATTAACAGACAGTTGTGAGTTACCATGTGTGTAGGCAGAGTTTTCCTGTCCTGACTGCCTGCTCCCAAATAAATGACATAGAGGCTTCTGTTAATTATAAATGCTCAGCCAATAGCTCATGCTTATTACTAACTAGCTCTTACATAACTCATTTCTATTAGTCTATATATTGCTATATGGCCGGCAGCTTTACCTGTCCTCTAGCACATATTGCTTCCTAGGCAGCTGGCTAGCATCTCTCCTGACTCTGCTCTTCTTCCCATCATTCTCAGGTTTTCCTGCCTAACTTCCTGCTAGGCTACTGGCCTGTCAGCTTTTTATTAACCAGTGGGAATAATACATATTCCCAATATACAGAAGGATTATTCCATAGCACATATTGTTATGGTTTAAGTAAAAATGCTGCAGGTCTCCGAGTGGATGCACTGGGCAGTGGGTCCAGAGACCACACTGCAGGTTCCCAAAGTGACAGTAGGCAGTGGGCTGTGGGTCCCGAGAGCAGCCAGTCCCAGGCATGAATGGTGCAGTTCCCCAAGTGGCTACAGTGGGCCATGAGGGGCAGATAGTCCCAGGCAGGGAGCCACAGGGTGTGTGAGACCTTGATGGGGCAGACAGTCCCACGAAGAGAGACAGATGGATGGGCATGCCAGGAGACCACATGGCAGGTCTCCAAAGGTGGCTGGTCCTGGGCAGGGAGCCATGCAGCAGGTGAGAGACAGATAGATAGGCACACTATGCAGAAGTGAGGTTGGATATTTATTTAGTGGCTCCTTATTTCAACACAGAGAGAGAGAGAAACTGGGGGAGGGGGAGAGGATGTTGGAGGAAGGGAGAATGCTCGTTAGTTCTCGGCCACCCGGCTAGCTTAGACCTGAAATAATCACACAGAAACTGTATTAATTAAATTATTGCTTGGCCCATTAGCTCTAACTTCTTATTGGCTTGTCTCTTAAAGGGACAGGACAGATCATTACACATATGAGTGATGAGAATCAAATCCAAGCCCTCTGGAAAGTTCTCTTAACCAATGAGGCCTCTCTCCATCCCATTAATATCTCTCCAGCCCCCTATTGAGACCAGGTCTAACCATGCAACTCTGGCTGGCCTGGGATTTGCTGTGTAAATCATCCTTGAATTTAGGGATCCACCTGCCTCTCCCGCTTGAGTTCTAGGATCAAAGGCCTGTGCCACCACCTCTCTCAGCCAGCCATGGCTGCTTTTTAACAGTGGGGTTTTGTCTTCAGGGCATGGGGGATGTTGGTTGAGACAGGGTTTCTCTGTGTAGCCCTATCTGTCCTGGAACTCACTCTGTAGTTCAGGCTGGCTCAGAAATCTACCTTCCTCTGCCTCCCAGAGTGGTAGGATTATAGGTGTGGGATTTCTATTGTAAATGTTCTGGATATTAATCTCTTACGAGACAGGGGATTTTCAAATACTTCCGCTTCTGAATTGTGAGCAGTCTTTTCTAGCAAACATGGCCGGGCTGCCAAAGCTTACTATTCCATAAACCTTCCTCATCTTGTGAAACCCTGCCTGTTTGCCCAAGCCTTGAATACCAGGCATTCCTGAGATTGTCGGTCATACCCTACACTATTATGAACGGGGCCTAGCATTCAAATAGTAAGGTTGCAGAGTGAAACACTGCCACCATCCTGCCTCCTGCCCAAGTGTGCTGGCTCACCCCGTTGGATCATTGTGCAGCCTTTTGCAAAAGTGGATATTGCCTTGCGGAGTTACTTTTGCATTGTTCACATGTCTGTCTGTCTGTGTGATACCAGGAATATTCTCCAGCACGTCTCACAAATCTTCCCTCTGTTGACAGTGTCCTTTATTGGACCAAAGGTTTTCATGTTATGTAGCTCAACTTACCTTTTTATTCTTTTGTTCTTCTGTTGCTACTAATCTTGGTAAAAGATTAAATATTGCCACCCCCTCAAAAAAAAAAAAAGAATACACTTATGTGTCCATGGTCTAGCCAGGCATGATGGTGCATGTCTTTAATCCCAGCACTCAGGAGGCAGAGTTCAAGGCCAGCCTGGTCTATAAAGCTAGCTCCAGGACAGCCAGAGCTATAGAATAGGAAGCCCCTGTTAAAATAAACAAAAAACAAAATACAACAACAACAAACCCATTATATCTAGAATAATAAATAAAGAAGTAGACTTAGAAAATACATCTGCGAATCCAGTAGAAGGTCTTAAAAATGTAACAAAGCCTGCCAGGCATGGTGGTGCATGCTTGTACCAGCATTTGAGGGGCTGAAGAAGGAGGTTATACTTTAAGATCAGTGTTAACAGAGTGAATTCCATTCTGGGCTACATAACAAAGCCTTCTCTCAAAAGAGAAACCAGTTCTAGGATTGTGGCTCATTTAAGGCTAATGAAAAGCCAGAGTTGTCGAATTCTTCACTGATATGGCAGCCATCTGACCAACCAAGTTTAAGGAACTGGTTGTCTCCATTAATTTTTAAATCGGGCAAACAATTCATTTGGCTGTGTCATTCTAAAAGTAGATTTTATTTTTGAGACAGGGTATCACTATATAGCCTTAGCTAGCCTCAGGCTCACTGTATAGGCCAGGCTAGCTTCAAACTCAGAATCCTCCTGCCTCTACCTCCTGGTGCTGGGATTCAGGTGTGGGTCAACACTGCATCCACAGTCTAGCTTTTAAAATGAAAACCAAATGTTTTCTGAGTATCTGGAGCACCTCAGAACTTTTTAACATTTTGGAAGCCCTGGTTCTCTTAAAGTTAGGGAAGCAAACAGGATTTTTTTCTGTCTGTCTACAGCCCACATCCCACACTCGCCCCAACCCTTTGCTCTGCAGACCCAAGCAGCTCTGGATCCCTGTCGTTCCCAGAAGGTCCAGTGTCTCTCCTGCCTCCTTTGTTCTTCCTGCCTTCTCTCCATTACTCATGCTGCTCTCTTTCTCGAATATTCTTTCCACCTGAAGTTCCTCTGCTTCCCCTTCTTCCATAAAGGAGTACCTTGGAAAACTTGTTTTAGTGCCACAGAAACCATCTCACGTCTCCAGCATGGAGAAGACAGCCCCGGGTTTGCATCTCCCGCCATGCTATTTATTCCCCTCGGCACTGAGCAGGCTGCTCCAGTTCCTGACTTGCTTATCTCACCCATACATTGGGATGTGGGCACCTACATTGTATTTGTCATAATTATATGCCTGACAATGGGACAGTTGCTCCTGGAGGCAGCAGCAGGAATAGTATTGCTATAATTCGAATATAATTTCTCATCTGATGGGTTATAGTGTTGCTGGCATAATAATAAACTGCGCACAACTGTCTGTGGCACCCATGGTGTGACTGGGGGTATTCCTGTAAAGCTCAGCGTTCGCCTCTTAGTGTTAGCAGATCCTTCATTTTAATGGTTTAGGAAACCCGCCAGCCAATCACAGTGAGGAGCTCTCAAGAAGCAAAGGGATAAAGCCTCCATCAACTCCAGTGCCCCTGCTGCTGTTCCCGTGTACTCCTTTGTACCCCTGATGGGTAATACTGTCAACCTGGCAGGAGCTAGAATCACCTAGAAGACCACCCTCTGAGCTTCCCTGTGATCTAGTCTCTAGATTGGGTCCACAGAGGAGGGAAGAGACACCCTAAATGTGAACAGCACCCGGGACATAGACAGAAAAAAGGGGAGAAAATGAGCCGAGCCGTAACATTCTCTGCTTCCTGGCTTTGGTACAGTGTGACTCTGTGCTCCTTCTGCCATCGTAGGCTGTACCCTAGAACTAAGCCCAAATCAATCCTTCCTCCTTAAGATGCTTTTTAGTGGTGAGGACAGTGACCGACACAATACCAAAATCTATTCCTGGGATTTTGTTATTTTCATTGCTAGCAGATATTGGCAAAATTCTCAATATAGTCCACTTACCACATAGTGACATTTTGGTCAGCTGGAAATCTTCTATGTACATTAGTTTCATAAAATTAAATCACCTAATAACACTGTAGCCATTTTACTATGCAAGTATACCCTATGGTGTTTATGCTCTAATAAAATTACCTCCCAGCAGTTTCTCAGAACAGACTTCCCCATCCTTACCTGAGGCAGGATTGTGTTATGCATGCTTTAAACATTCAGCTGCCCTTGTGACCTCAGTGATCCAAGCCCTTCATAACTTAATCTTATAAGAGACTGCTTAGGGCCAGGTGTGATAGCACATGCCTTTAATCCCAGCACTTGGGAGGCAGAAGCAGGTGGATCTCTGAGTTCGAGGCCAGCCTAGTGATCTACAAGGTGAGTTCCAGGATGGCTAGGGCTATTACACAGAAAAACCCTGTCTCCAGAAAACCAAAATAAATAAATACATAAAGAGAAAGAGAATGGTTAGGGAATGTGTGGTCAGAGGTTCATGGAATCAATAAGGTGTTCAGTAGGAACACTAGACGGGAACCCAGCAAAGCTTCCAGATAGATCACACCTCTGTAGAGACTCAAAGGACGGTATTCACAGAGAAGAAAAGGTAGGAAATCTGATTGTCATATGAGTCATTTATGTCTTTGGTTTTGGTGTTTTGAGACAGGGTATTTCTATGTAGGCTGAATTAACGGAGATCTACCTGATGTGGGAATTAAGCTGGGTACCACAATGCCCAGCTGATTTGCTTTTGGGGATGTCTTAACCCTTAGTTAGGGTTTCTATTGCTGTGAAGAGGCACCATGGCCATGACAGCTCTTACAAAGGAAAGCATTTAATGAGGCCTGGCTTACAGTTTCAGAGGTTTAGTCCATTGTCTGTCAAGGGGAAGCGTCACAGCACAAAGGCAGACGTGGTGCTGGAGAAGGAGCTGAGAGTTCTGCATCTTGATCTGCAGGCAGCAAAAGGTGACTGCCACACTAGACATAACTTGAACATATGAGAGCTCAAAGCCTGCCTCCAAAGTGACACGCTTCCTCCAACAAGGCCACACCTACCCCAACAAGGCCACACCTACCCCAACAAGGCCACACCTACCCCAACAAGGCCACACCTACCCCAACAAGGCCACACCTCCTAACAGTGCCACCTTATGGGTCAAGCACTCAAACACATGGGAGGCATTCCTATTCAAACCACCGCATGGGGGATTTATATTTATGTGTATGAATGCTTGCCTGATATATATGTCTGTGCACCCCATATATTCAGTGCCTGAGGAAGCCAGAAGAGGGCGACAGATACAGATCCCCTGGGACAGAATTTAGAGACAGTTGCCGTGTGGGTTGTGGGAATTGAACCTGAGTTCTTTGGAAGAACAGCCAGTGTTCTTCACTGCTGAGCCATCTCTTCAGCCCCTCATTTCTTTTTGTACATACGTTTTCTTTTTGTTTTATTTTAGACGAGGTACTTGAGAATGCTCGACTGGAAATTGAAAAATTGAAAAACAATCTGATAAAACTGAAAGAAAGTGGTGAGTCATTAGCATATATAGTAATAATAGATCACACAATAGCATAGTATGTGCAGTTTAAAATATCACTTAAGAGGGCTGGAGAGATGGCTCAGAGGTTAAGAGCACTGACTGCTCTCCCAGAGGACCTGAGTTCAATACCCGGCAACCATATGGTGGCTCACAACCATCTGTAATGAGATCTGGTGCCCTCTTCTGTCATGAAGGCATAGGTGCAGGCAGAACACAATACATAATATATATATATATATATATATACACATCACGTAAGAGCTCCATGGCTAACAAACACTTACAGAGGACCCGAGTTTGGTTGTAGCGCCCACATTGAGCAAGTCGCAACCACTTGTAACTTCAGCTCCAGGGGATTTGACGCCCTCTTCTGGCCTCTGTGGACATTTGCCCACATGCACAGACACACAGACACTCACACATAAATGACATGATAAGACAAATCTTTAAAGTGTTCTTAATAATGGCAATCACAAGTAGCACTCCTACAGCCAGTGCTGCTCTGGCTGTTGCAGCTGCCATCACTTCCTACCCCCGGAGCAGGAGTCGCTCTGCCAGGAGCTTCTCATGATTTTCTTTAATCCTCCTCACAAGTTGGGTACCGAATATGATTATCCCCATCTCCTAGATAAGGACGCTGAGCTGTGGCAAGGTTACCTGGGTTATCCATTAACTACAAAATATACCACAGCTGATGTGTGAATCCTTATGTATCTGATTCCAAAATCTGTCACCAGGACAGAGAACTCAGGGGGTACTGAGACCCCTGGAGCCAAGGACCTTATAGTCTGTTCAACAATAACTCCTTCACATTTGTTCACTGGAAAGCCAATAGGCCTGGAGTGGTGTTGAATGAGCTAATCTGACCCTGCCTTTGGTATTTAATAATTCTACCAGCGATTGTAAAATTTGGATATCCCAATGGTCACAACAAAAATGATTTATAGAATATTTTTATCAATTTTAAATAATTTCAAAATCAGTCAAAATTCCAAAATCCTTTCCTTTAAAATAAAAAAATGTACACCCTCCTGAAATTTTAGCTCCAGGGACATTGAGATGGCTCTGAACCAGGACCCACCTGGTTGAAGGACAGACCTGATGCCAGCAATCTGTCTTCTGACATGTGTGCACATGCCACACTCACACACACACACACAATAAGAAATGTTTCATGTTCCCAGACCCCTGTATTGTTGGAAACAATACATTCAAAAAGTTCCTTAGACCTCTGTGAGAAATACAAAGCTTCTGTTTCATTACAATAGGTTGGTAGAATATTCTGGTTTGGCGGCTCTCCTATGCAGACAACCACATATGCAGAACGCAGCAGACCCCCACTCGTTAGTGTTTAAGAGTCGTTGCCTCCCAAGGGAAAACTGTGGCCCAAGTAGTAACCGCCTCCTCCTCTGTTTAGATGCGACAGACCTACGGAAAGTGAAAGAGCACAACCAGAGGCTGGACGAGGAAATTCTGGCTTTAAGAAACCGGGTTCGATCGCTTGACTCCGAGAAAAAGTTGCTTGGAGAAATGGTCAGTGTGCTTTATTTAGTTCCTGGAGTTTGTTTAGTGTGTATCCAATAGCAACCAGTGGTGTGAGCCACAAGGCTACCCATCGTCTAAGCTGGTTCTTCGGAGACTGGTCCTGACAATATCGGGGGTCAGGGCACAGAGGTGCTGTGTTCTAACCGAGTGTGTTTTTATCTGCCAGTGCTTACGTCTCGTTTTAAGTACTTGTGCTGAACAGCAGCATCATTGCGGTTGTATGAATGTCAGGCCCGCTTATTTTTATTGTTGTTTTATGTGTATGGATGTTTTATGTGTATTGTGGTTGTATGAATGTCAGGCTCGCTTATTTTTATTGTTGTTTTATGTGTATGGATGTTTTATGTGTATTGCTGTTGTATGAATGTCAGGCCCGCTTATTTTTGTTGCTGTTCTATGTGCATGGATGTTTTGGTTGTAGGTATGTCTGTGTATGATATGCATGTAGTGCCTGAGGGGGCAGAGGAAGGCTTCAGATTCACTGCATAAAGATCATTGTAAGCTGCCGTGCAGGTGCTGGGAACTGAACGCAGGTCCTCTGGCAGAGCAGCCAGTGCTCTAAACTGCTGAGCCATCTCTGCAGTCCCAAAATTAGGATTTCTACACCAGCATAGAATTAACAGCCATCAGATAAAAAAATTACTCTTACTTTGTACAAGTTTGTGATTATTACTATTGTATTCACAGTTGTAGTATTTTTTAATTGATTTTTATTGAGCTCTGCATTTTCCTCTGCTCCCCTCCCTGCCTCTCCTCTCTCCTTCAACCCTCTCCCAAGGTCCCATTTACTCAGGAGATCTTGTCTTTTTCCACTTCCCCAGTTGTGGTGTTTCTAAACCGTTTCTTCTTGGCAGTGGATTACCTTTAATATACACTTTCATGTGTAGTATCTCCAGCCTCAGATTATTTGTTTCATAACCACATGTATAGTATTAAATACAGTGCAAAGTGCTCAACAAACTTAGTTTTAAAATTATTAAATACCTGTATTTGGACTTTCCTTTAGGAAGCTCACAAAACTTATTTAGCTTACCAAGTAGGGTTTTTTGTTGTTGTTGTTGTTTCTATCCTGGAACTAGCTCTTGTAGACCAGGCTGGCCTCGAACTCACAGGGATTCACTGCCTCTGCCTCCGGAGTGCTGGGATTAAAGGTGTGCATACCACTGCCCTGCCCCTACCTAGTTCTTATAGCTTAAATTAACCCTTTTCTATTAATCTGTGTTCTGCCACGTGATTCAGTTACCTGGCCTTTGTGTCCTACGTCCAACTCTCGCACACCTAGATTGCTCTCGAGTTCCCCTCTCTGGCTGGAAGTCCACCTATTCTCTCCTGCGTAGCTACTGGCCACTCAGCTCTCTAGTAAATCAATCACATTGACACATTTTCACACGGTGTAAACAAATATTCCACAGCAAATACCCACTGGGACAATTCTTATTAAAAAAATAAGAAATGACTTGTGCGCGGTGGTGGCGCACACCTTTAATCCCAACACTCAAGGAGGCAGAGACAGGCGGATCTCTGTGAGTTCAAGGCCAGTCTGGTCTACAGATCGAGTTCCAGAATAACCAGGGCTGTTACACAGAGAAACCCTGTCTTGAAAAACAAGAAAGGAAGGAAGGGAGGGAGAGAGGGAGGGAGGGAGGGAGGGAGGGAGGGAGGGAGGGAGGGAGGGAGGGAGGGAGGGAGGAAGGGAGGGAGGGAGAAAGAGAAAAAGAAAGAAAAGGAAAAAAGAAATGTCATGTTGTTGGGACTAGAAGAATTAGAACATAGCGCATTGCTACTTGTGCCGACTGTATGTCAACCTGAGTCATTTTGGAAGATGGAACCTCAATTTAGGAAATGCCCTCACCAAACTGACCTCTGGGCAAGCCTGTGGTACATTTCCTTGATTGATGATTCATGTGGGAAAACCCAGTTCACTGTGGGCGGTGCCAGTCGTGGGCTGGTGGTTCTGGGTGCTATATGAAAGCCAGCCATGGAGAGCGAGCCAGTAAGCAGCACTCTTCCGTGGCCTCTGTTTCAGCTCCTGCCTCCAGGTTCCTGCCCTGTGCTCTTACTGTGACTTCCCTCAGTGTTACCTGGAAGTGTTGGCAAAAGAAACCCTTTCCTCCCTAAGTTACTCTTTGGTCATGGTGTTTTATTGTAGCCATAGGAACCTTAGGACACCACTGCTTGTGGTGGTGAACCCACGCTGTTGAGACAGTAGGGAGCCCTCAGAGCACTGCCCGTAGCATTAACGTGCTCTGCTAATGGCGCTTCCAGGTGTAAGTTAAACGCAAGGCCTCAGATACGTATTTCTACCTTCACGTTCAGAGCAGCGTTATTTACAGCATCCCAAGGGCAGCAACAACCTGCGCCAGCTGACAAGTTTGAACAAAATGTGGGACGTTATCACACACAATGAAACTTAAAAAGAACTGGACTAGGACCTCTGCAAGACCAACAAGTGTTCTTTTGTTTGTTCGTTGGTTTGTTTCAAGACAAGGTCTCTCTGTGACTGTTCTGACTTGCTCTGTATATCAGGCTGGCCTTGAACTCGGCCATCAGCCTGCCTTTGCCTCCCAGGTGCTGGGATTAAAACTATGCACCACCACTGCCAAGTACAAGTGCTCGTAACCACCAAGCTAGCCCTCGTTTTTGTTTATTTTTATTTGTTTGTTTAGTTAGTGTCTGTGTCGAGTGTATGCACACACCTGTCTGCCAGAGGTGTGCATGCCTCTGCAAGCATGCAGGCCGGTGTCTTCTGTATCACTCGTGCCTATTCCTTTGAGGCAGGGTCTCTCCCTGAACGTAGAGCTCCTATTTTCTCTGCTAGACTGAAAGCTAGCAAGCCTCAGTGCCGCTTCTGCCCCTGTCCCCCAGGGAGCTTGGATTACAGGTGGTGGCACAAAGTGATTCTTACCCTTTCTAATAAATGTCTTAGTAGTTCTAGCATACACATTTATGTTATAAAAGGGCACGAGAGAAACCTTGGTGGGTGAGAGCCCAAAGCGAGTGAGAGCCCGCAGCAGGTGAGGGCCAGACAAATACACCATGCAGGCAGAGCTTGTGTGGGAGTTTGTTGAGAGAAAGGTAAAGGGGGAGGGAAGAGGGAAGGAGAAATACAGAGAGAAAGAGGAAGAAGACCAGGCTACCTCTTCAGAAGAGCTGTGGGAAGAGAGTGGGAATGGGCGGAGCTTGTCTCTTAAAGGGACCTTTTGCACCTGTGTGTATACACGTAGTGATGTAGCAGCCATAGGACCCTGGGTTGCCAGGCAACAGGGGCCAGTATAATGACTGAATCCTAACATTTATGTTTATAATCTATTAAAGATAATTTTTTGTTAATGCAATGATGAAAGGGTTGAGTAGTGTTCATTTCCTAAAGTGTATCCAGTTTGCTCAGAGCAGTTGTTGAAAACAACTATTTCTTCCTTGAATTATATTGTTGCTTTTGTCAAAAATCAATTGTATGGGGCTGGAGAGATGACTCAGCACCTAAGAAAACTGGGCTGCTTTACCAGAGACCCCAGGCTCAATTCCCAACATCCACATGGCCGCTCACAACTGACTGTAACTCCAGTTCCAGGGATTCTGATGCCCTCTTCTGGTTTCTTTAGGCACTGCAGGCACATGGGCACAGATGTGTATGTAGGCAAAATACCCATGCACATAAAATTAAAAAATTAAAAGAAAAAAAAAAGCCAGGCAGTGATGGCACATGCCTTTAATCCCAGCACTTAGGAGGCAGAGGCAGATGTATCTCTAAGTTCGAGGCCAGCCTGGTCTGCAGAGTGAGTTCCAGAACAGCCAGGACTACACAGAGAAAGAAATCTGGTTTTGAAAAAAAAAAAAAAAAAAAAAAAATCAGTTGTTTAAGTCTTCTGTTGGACCTTCTGCCCTACTCATCCATGTGTCTATTTTTAAAACAGGTGCGTGCTGTGGCTGTACTTATTATAAATAAAGCACTGCAGCTCCAGCCTTGAGTTTCTTCTAAGTTGTGTGGGTTAATCCAGGTCTTCACCATTTTGACATAAACACCACAAGGGTTTTGATGCATGGCATGCACTGTTCGCATAATCTCGAGGAAGCCTTACATTTTTAACAATATTGAATCCTCAAAGCAATGGAGGCGTTGTCTTCTCTGTCATGTCTTTGCATCTTGCAGGGCACGGTCCTTTACACACACTTAACCTTAAAAAGTATCCTAAAAGGAAACAAGAAACGGAAGAACATCGTAGAATCATGAAATATTAACGTCATACTAGAACAAGTGTAAACATTTAGGCAAATAAAACCCGTGTTGGTTGGGTTTGGTTAACTTGACACAGCCACCTGGAGTCTCCCCCTCCCACTGAACCAGTCACAAAGCTTCACTTCTGGGTGCCCTGCGGCAGGTTTGCCCTGAAGACTTCCCTAGCAAATAAAAATCTGAAAGTCATTCTTCGGCTTTTACAGGAAAAATAATCCTGAAAAATCACTTCCTTTTCTTACACACCTGGAAACATGATAGCGTTTCTAAATGCCATCAGGTTCATCAGTAAGTAGATGCCCATCACTGTCTGTCGGCATGAAGACTTGGGTCTGGTCCCCAGGATGCACTTGGTGGAAGGAGAGAACCGATTTCCGCAAGTTCTCCTGTCATCTCCATAGATGGTGCCGTGTACAATCTCTACCCCTAGACACGAAATAGAAACATGGAATGACTTTTGTAAAGTAGGAATGTGAGCTACTTGTCGAGGGTGACAGTACCCACAGTATTTTAGATATTTATCAAGCTCCATCACAAGGGCAGGAGTCTTACAGGCAGTGGCTCACGTGATCCCTGGAGCAGACTTCCTCAAAGCAGATGAGTATTCCCACTGCATATGTTTGAGGCCTGTAGGGGATTTGACCAAAGCAAGAGTTGGCCAGGAGTTGACGATACAGTACCAACTCTCGTGGAGATCTGTAGAGATTTCTATAGGGAATTACTTGTAACCTATAGCGGTCGTAGCATGCCCAAGGTTGCGTACAGAAACCACTCCACCTAGAGGTGAGTGGGCAGTGTTTCGTCCTCTGTCATGCCTTAGCCACGTATGACAGCGGCGAGATCTACTTATCAGTCTGCGTCCAGGAGGCACGGGTAAATTCAGAGCAGTAAGTGGGCCCCGCCTCCCAGACAGAACAGTGACCGTGCTGTGTTCTGAGCCGTTAAACTGTTCCTCAAAGTCCTTGGCAGCTGGCCCTTGTGAAGGAGGGAACCTGCGACAAGTCACCGGCTTTCCTCTCCCTCTGCTGACTGGCAGGTGAGGTGAGCTCCCTTTAGACTCAGGGCCACCTTCAGACACTCAGCATTTGCATCCATTTCCAGTTCAAGCTTTGGTTACCTGTCTCATGAAGTGTGTGATTGCTCAAATGAATACCTATATTCAGTGTGCCATAAGTTATGGTAAATTTTATACGCTATTTGTAAAATATATTTAATGCTTTCAAATATAAAATAAGCTATGTTAATCAGTGTTATAGACTAGGTATAAATTATTTTTCGGTTTTTAAATAGACTGTTTGGAAAAGCTATCTTAAACATTTTTTAAAAATCTATCTAAAAAATAGCCAGTTGTGATGGCAGACATCTTTAATCCTGGCTTTGGGAATCAAAGGCAAGCAGATGTCTGTGAGTTCAAAGCCCGTTTGGTCTACATAGTGAGCTCACACAGCCAAAGATACATAGTAAGACTGTCTCAAGAAAAAAAAAGTTAAAATATATGGCATTCTTCTTCTTTTTTTTTTTTTGCTTATAGTCTTTAATTTTTAAACGACTTTTTGAGGTTAGAATTATATCATTTCCTCCTTTTTCTGCCTCCAAAGCCTCCCATGTACACTTCTTCCACCATGTTCTCTTTCAAATTCATGGCCTCCTTGTCAATTATTGTTATACACACACACACACACACACACACACACACACACACACACACGGAGAAAGAGAGAGAGAGATTCCTAAATATATAAATACAACCTACTCAGTCTGTATAAATTACTGGTACATGTGTGTTTTGACCCGTTGGTATTGGATAACCAATTGGTGACTCTTCCTGGGGAAGATTGCTTCTCTGCTCTCAGCATCCCCTTCGTTGCCTGTAACTTCTCTGCTCTCAGCATCCCTTTGTTGCCTGTAGTTCTTTGTCTAGGGTTGAGACCTCATGATCTTTCCCCCATCCATGCTCGCGTGCCTATTGGCGTTCTTGTTCAGGATGGCGTTCTAATAGTAAGAAAATACAAGGAAAATGTAGGGCCGTCTTAGTTTGAAGAGTTTAGGTGTCTCCCCCGCTTTCTGTTAAAGCATCAGGCACCATGCGGGTGTGCCTGGGGCTAAGGAACTCCTGCCTTGAGTGTTGAATGCATCCAAGTGTCTTGGGGACATGCAAAGGTGTTCACTAGGGCAGATGTTGAGTAATGACGAGAGAGAAAATGCTTTGGAGGAAAATATGTCCTTCCTCCTCTCCTCAGGCCTTGCTGTAGGTCGACACAATTCTCGACATTTTCTCTAACTACTGTCAGAAGGAGTCTGACTCACCCGAGTCTTTGTGTCCGTTTTTAAGTAGCACCCCTTCTCCTTTCTAACTCAACGGTTTGGGATTGCCCGTCCTCTTTTCTGGACCTTGAATATGAGGACTGGAAATAGTAACTTGATTAACGCAACAAGATGCTTTAGAGCTTTTTCTAAAGCTTGTTCCTTTTGGCTCACTGCCAAACAGCAAAAGCCCAAACCGGGAAGTCAGCCTATAATCAAAATGGACACTTGATCTAACCCAAGAAAGAAGGTAAAATTGTTGGAAGACACTTTATGGGTTTGTCTCAGAGAAAGATACACAAGCAAAATGTAGCTTGGGACTGGAGAGATGGCTCACAGTGCTTACTCCTCTTGCAGAGAATCCAGATTCACACCCAACACTCCCATTGCAGCTCACAAGCATCTGTAATTTGAGTTCCAGGAGATCTGACGCCCTTTTCTGGCTGCCACAGGCATTGCATTCATGTGGTGTGTGTACACACACATAAAGAGCAAACACTCATACACATAAGATAAAAGTAAACATGTCTTTTCAAAGAAAAGAATGTAGCCCATTTTGGGGCCTGGCAAGATGGATGGGTGGGTAAAAGTGCTTGCCGTACAAACTTGGAGACCCAAGTTCAATCTCTGGAACCACAAAAAGGTAGAAAGAGAAAATAGACTCCCCAAAAGTTGTTCTCTGACTTCCCCATGTACACCATTACACAAGTGTGCCCATACATAGATTGTGTGCACATGCACACACTCAATAATTTAAACAAATGTAAATTATTTTAAGGCTATTTTAGTAACTCTTGTGTATATTTTAACTGGTGATTTATTTGGATTGAGATTTCCATCTGAGAGGCCGAATTATCAGTAACATAGGAAGAAGGAAGAGACACCAGTATGAAAGACCAAGAACCAATTAAAGTGCAAGATTTTAATGAGGTAAGAAATGAAAATGAAATAAGACACTCTGCTTTGAGACAGGTTTTTTTGTTGTTGTTTTGTCTTTCTTTTTTTTTTTTTTTTTTTTTTTTTGGTTTTTCGAGACAGGGTTTCTCTGTGGTTTTGGAGCCTGTCCTAGAACTAGCTCTTGTAGACCAGGCTGGTCTCGAACTCACAGAGATCCGCCTACCTCTGCCTCCCAAGTGCTGGGATTAAAGGCGTGCGCCACCACTGCCCGGCTGAGACAGGTTTTGTACAGCCAGGCTAACTACAAACTCACTATACAGCCAAGGCTACCCTTGAACTCCTAATCCTCCTGCTTCCACTCCCCATGCCCTGCTTGAAAAGATAATTCTTCAGTTCTATTTCTTAATACAAACCACATACGAATGAGCAAAACACTGCCAACAGGCCAAGGGAGAAAACACAGCTCTGGGGATGGTCCATCTCTAGCTCATTGTGATGAGCTTACCAAAGGCCTCCTCAGAGAAGTCAGTGAGGCTTGTGGGAACCACAGGGATGATCAAGCTTATTGTTTCACCTGGATGGGTGAGAGTTCAGAACAATGTGGTGCTTTGTCTCTGAGCACAGTGTCCATGGTTTTCATCAGGGGAAACTGAGGCTAATGGTGGAATAACCATCTCTTACACCATTGGTGCTAAAACACAGGCAGCACAGCTCTGCCTACCGGCTGTGTTTGCCCTGACAGCCTGTTCCTTCCATGGAGCTCGTCAAGGGGGCTCTCACTCTGTGCTCACTAAAGCACATTTGGATTTTAGGCTTCACACACAACAAGAAGTATGCATGGACACGGCTACATAGAGTAGATATGGTAAGAACTGGTAAGAGGTGGACTTGGAAGTGAACAATCGCTGTCTGACCTTGAGACGTGATGGAACCTCTGAGATTTACTGGTGTCCTATGGGGGGGGGGGACGTGTGATGATCCTTACATTCCTATCCCACGGTGCTCCTCCAGAGACAATGTGAGATTGTTCAGGTAGGGCCTTCACCATAGTGTCTGATGCTTAATAGACCCTCAGTGAATGTAGTCATTACAGTATTACCCCATTTGTCATCAGCATTGAATTTGGGAAGATTCCATCAGCATCTTACGTTGGGGGCCTGGGGAAATGGCTTAGGGCAGTGGTTCTCAACTCTCCTCATGTTGTGGTGACCCCCAACCATAAAATTATTTTCATTGCTACTTCATAACTGTAATTTTGCTACTGTTATTATTTGAAATATAAATATCTGATATGCAGGATGGCCTTAGATCACCCCCAGTGAAAGGGTCATTGATGTCCCCCTTTGGGGTCGACCTACAGGCTGAGAACCACTGGATTAGAGGGTACAGGTGCTTGCTGCTAAGCCTGACCACCTGAGTTTGACTCCTGGGACCCCCTCACATAGTGGAAGGAGAGAACTCACTCTCACAAACTGTCCTCTGACAAACATTATGATGTGTATGTTCTCCCTCCCACTAAATAAATCATGAAATTTAATATATCTCATGCATGATTAACATTTGTAAAAAATGTCTTCAAAATCACAAAGTATACCTGCCATGGGGGCTATGCTGTAGGCAGGATAAGGCTCACTATCAACTGACTTAGAGAGAAAAATATATCCTATGAACTAGTTTTCCTAAGTTTCTATAACCCACACATGACCTTAGCATTAAGTTAAGCAGGGGTTATCGTTATTAAATTTTACAGGTAACGGTGCTATTGTATAGTAGTTCATAAAGTGAATTATGCAAAATGCGTTTTACAGATACTGAAAATGAGCCAAGAGAATATTAAAATATTTGAGAGTGACTTGTCAGAGGAGAGACAGAAGCGACAGCAACTGGCGTCTGCCTTTCTTTCTATTCAGAAGTCCTTGAGAGTGGACAGTGAGGTATCACATTGCGGGTGGCGCTCTCTTCCTGTTTTTCTACTTGAAGGATTTCATGTGACCATTGGTTCCTATTGTTAAACAAACTGTGACCTTGGGGAGACTGATCAGTAGGTAAGAGCCCTTGCTATGCAAGCATGGAGTCCTGAATTTGAATCTCCAGCACCATGTAAAAAGTCAGGCATGACTACATGTGTCTGAAAGCTCAGCACTGGGGACAGATCACTGGCCAGTCAACCAAGCAGAAACAGCAGTCTGCCCACTCAGTGAGAAACCCTAAAATGAACAGGCAGGGAGTCATGGAGGAGGACACCCAGCTCTCTCTCATGCCCGGGCCGTGCAACACAATAAAGAAAATAGAACTTAGGCTGAGCCCTGTCATTTGGTACCAGTGGCTGTGTGACTTCCTTATAGTCCCAGAGGCTGGAAAGTCCTGGCCACCTTCTGTGTCCTCTTGACAGAGTGTGACCTATGTGTCTCTTCTCTTCTTAAGAGGGCTCCAACCTGTCAGACCAGGGCCCCACCCTTCTGTTCTCATTTGACTGGATTTAGGAGGCCCTCCCCGCTTGAAGCTTTTTTACAGCCCCAGCCCCACCTTCCATTCCCTCTGACGTGAAAACTTTCAGAGAATATCAAATAGCCCTTTCTCCTAAAGTGTCATATGATCTATTAGCTACTGGGTGTCACAAACTGTCACTCCCTCATCATCCCTCATCAAGCACTGCATATCCGTGTGGTCTGTGCGAAAGTGTGAGAAACTGCGTGACCTGCATTGAAACATACAGTCCGAGGATTGGAGGAAATGCTGGTTCATGAGTCACCGAGCACGCATTGTACAGCAGCAGGATCTGTAGTTAAGGGCACAAATCAGAGAGATGTGGGAAGTGGCTTCCCAGTTTTCTGGCTACCTGAGGTGAAGTTCCAGTAATCTGCCCAGCCCTAGTTTCAGAGGTAGCCTTGTTGGGGTGCAGAGCTGCACCCCACTGTAGCACGAAGTTCTACGAAAGACGCATTTTAAACTTGTTAGTTATTGTATGCGTATATATGGTAAGGGGAGAACACATTGTCACTGCACAAGTGCTGAGGCCGGAGGACCACTCTGGAGCCAGTTTTCTCCATCTTTTACATGGATTCCAGGGATCAGATTTAGGTCCCCAGGCTTGCATGGCAAACTTGTGCACCCACTGAGCCATCTTGTCAGCCCTATATTTTTAAAGCAAATAAATATTTAATGCGGGAGCTGATGAAGATTTTACCTTTATCCAAGCTTTGCTTTAATGAGTGTGGACACCCACTCTTTCAGCCTGTAAATACTGAAACACTGCATTTGGTAACATATAATGGTGAACAGTTTGTTAGGACCATTTCATAAATCCTTTGTTGAAACTTTATTCCTTTGCAGGGAAATAGACTTGATTTATCCTATAAAATATCTTCTTTTCTTTTTTGTTTTTTTAATGTTTTTATTTTTTAACTTTAAAAACTTTATTGTTTAAAACAATTTTAGATTTAAATATATTTTTATTATAAAAAAATCTTCATTTGTTAAACAGGAATTCCAAAAATCAAAGTCAGAACTCCTGTGCCTTTATAAGGAAATTCAAAATCTTCCAAGGGCTGAGGGCAGAGACCAGTTTTTAGTAGCATATAAGCTGCTACAAAGAGAGAATTCTGAATTAGAAGCCAAGGTGAGATTGAATTATTGATTACTTGCATGTTCAATATTTAACATGTCTTGTGTGTGAGTGGAATAAACGGAAACTTTAAGTAGCAGATTTAGAAATCAAAGTTCCTTTTACTACCATATAACAAAAGGACGTATGGCGTGGGTTATAAGTCAGGGCAAACATTTAGACTTCCACCGCCTAGATGTCTGACCTTAAATCAGCTCCCGCCAACTAAATTTCTGGAGTGTGGATTATGGTATGGAATGCAGGGAGGAAACGGTCCAGAATCCAGGGAGGTGGTGGGGGAACGGTCACAAGCAGCCTTTGCCTGTGGGACACTGTTAGCAGGGTGAGCCATCGGCACCCTGAGCAGTCAGCCCTACCCCTTAACAGAAACAGAGAAGAGGATGGAGAGGAGGAGGAGATAGTGATGGAGGAGGAGATGATTGGAGGAGGAGGAAGAAAAGGAGGAGGAGGAGAAGAGATAATGATGGAGGAGGAGGTGAAGAGGAGGAAGAAATAGTGATGGAGGAAGAGATGATTGGCAGAGGAGGAGGAAGGGGAGCAGAAAGAGAAGAAGAGATAATTGGAGGAGGAGGTGAAGAGAAGATAATTGGAGGAGGAGGTGAAGAGGAGAACAACAACTCAAACCATTTCTAGTCCAAGATACAATATAAGATCACTGAAAGCTTTTTAAGCCCCTGAATCTGCCCACAGGAGTTGTCTGTCTGTCTGTCTATGAGGTTTTTGAAGAAGTCTTTGGCAGCTTGAGCAGAAAGCATAGACTGGGCAGTTTAAATGACAAGCTCTGCAGGCTGGGAGTTCACAGTCAGGGCACCAGTGATCCCCATTTGGTGAAGGCTGCAGATAGCCATCTCTGCTGGCTCTTTCCTCCTCCTCATGCATGATATATGTGTGCACACAAATGTTCATGTGTGTGAGTGTGGACATGCTCGTGCCACAACATGGGCGGGATCAACCTCAGCTGGCCTTCCAGTTGGTTTGAGTTAGGGTTTCCTATTTTTTGTTACTGTCTATGCTAGGCTAGCTGGTCTGCAAGTTCTGTGTATCCTCCTGACTCTGCCCCATCATGTTGTAGGAGCGCTGAGATTCTACACACACTTCCACCCTCCACGCACCCCCACGCATCCCCCTATCACATCTGACTTTACGAGAGTTCTGGGGCTCCAAATTCAGGTCCTATGCTTTCACTTCAAATGCTCTACCCCAAGCCATCTCCCCAGCCCAGATGGTTCTCATAAGAATACCAATGTCATCATGAGCGCTCCGCCCCTGTGCTTCCTAAGGTCTTCTCCTGAGGCCACCTTATTGAGGGTGAGGGCTTCATGTTTTTAAATTTTATTTATTTTTTGTATGCTTTTAGCTATGAGTGCTCTGTCTGCATGTGCATGCTAGAAGAGGGCTTCGGATCCCATTACAGATGGTTGTGAGCCACCATGTGGTTGGGGGGAATTGAACTCAGGACCTCTGGAAGAGCAGCAGTGCTCTTAACCTCTGAGCCATCTCTCCAGTTCCAGGTTTCATTTTCAGTTTAGGGATTTTGAAAGAGTCACAGCCTGTTATTTGGAGGAACGTCCTTCTGTTTGGGTTTGTCTGCTGTTTCCCCACAGTATAATGCAAGTTGCTCATGCTGGACAGGAGTCCTGTGGAAATGATGTCTCCTTCCTAGGACGTTTATATTGGGAGACTCGAGCTACATTGTTGTGCTGATCTTGGTTTAGCTGAGATGCTCTCTGTTGTGTCCACTGTAAAATTTATCGAGTTTCCCTTTGCAATGGATGGCTTCTTTAGGATGCTGCATTCTTGCCCATCAAACTATTGCTCATGAAAAGTTTTCGTTTTGAGCCTCTGCATCTTGACCAACCCCAAAGCTTCTCTTCGGAACACACGGTGCTCTAGACTTGAAGGCATCCTGCTCGGCAGAAGGCGGGCTGTGACTTATGGACTTGCCAAAGCTTCTTATTTCACAGACTTTGTCTGGGTCACATCTAGACTCATCGCACAGAAATTTGTAGCAGAAATAGGTGTGATCATGTAGGCCAGCTCATTCAGTTTATAAAAAAAACGCAGGGGCCCTGGTCAATTGAACTACCCCCAAGTTGCTTGGCATTTCTCAGCCTGTGCTCTTTCTGTCCTACCTACCCTAAGGTCTCACAGACTGGAGCACTGACCTTAGTTCTTTGGTATTTAGACGTGGCTGCTGATTAGACTGAACTGTCAGCACTAAGATCAAATGGAAGTTTGTCCTTTCCCACGTCATCCAGCTACTAGACGGGCCAAAGGGGTTACCTTTCTTCATGATAAATAGCAACATTTGGGGGCTGGAGAAATGACTTGATGCTTAGGAGCACCTATTGCTCATTCAGTGGACCCCAGTTTCATTCCCAGCACCCACATCGAGAGGCTCACAACTGCCTGTAATTCCAGCTCCAGGGGACCTGATTTCCTTTTCTGAATTACCAGGCAACTGCGTGTACAAGCACAAATATACACATAATTTTAAAAAGATGAAAAGAAATATTTTTTTAAAGAAAAGAGAACTTCCAACTGCTTGAGACATCCCAACGTTGTATGTGGGTCCAGAGGACCCAGAAAATGCTTGGTGTTTGTGTTACTATTGTTTTTAATTTGCTTGAGTATTCATCCCAAATTCTGCTGCCTGCTGTCCTTTAAAAAGTAGGATTTATTGTCATTATGTAATGTTTGCATTTTCAGAATAACTGTAAAAACTAAGTAGCATTTTGGAATTTATTTTCCTGCTTGCAAAATTAATATATGTTCATTAGGAAAACCATCTCCCAGCTGGGCAGTGGTGGCACACGCCTTTAATCCCAGCACTCAGGAGGCAGAGGCAGGCAGATGTCTGTGAGTTCAAAGCCAGCCTGGTCTACAAGAACTAGTTCCAGGACAGGCTCCAAAGCTACAGAGAAACCCTGTCTCAAAGAAAAGAAGGAAGGAAGGAAGGAAGGAAGGAAGGAAGGAAGGAAGGGAGGGAGGGAGGAAGGGGAAGGAAGGAAACCATGTCCAAGGTTCTCCCCCGCTGCCTGTCTTCCTGTCCCCTCTCATGATGTGGCTTCTCCCTCCTCTTCAAAGCAACTTGAGTCAGCTGTGTGTCTTTGACCACATGCTCCCCACGCTTCAAATAAGCCATCCATAGCCTCCCACTTCCGAGGTTCAAGGCCCGCCTTCACTGGAAAGTGACAGCCCTTGGGGGAGATATGTGGACTGAAGTCTATACTGCAGTCTGTAGTTCCTTTTGAGAGGACTGGAAAGTCTTAGGAGACCAAGGGAATCCCTTAAAGTACATGGAAATTAAGCTTTAGATTTAATTCCTTGGCTCTTGGAATCAAGCACAATTACTGTAAGACCTTTGCGTTTGCAGAGAAGCAGCTGTTTGCTCTAATTGAGGACTGTGATGGGAACCATCTTCTGTTCATAGAACTATTTCCCAGCCAACCTCTCTGCTGGAAGGAGGTCTGCTTGGATTTCGTGTGAACACACCACTAGACGCCACTGAGGAGGGGAAACTACAGAGTCTTCTAAGAGCAAACAAGCAGAAATTAATGTTTTACTTAGTCCTGCCAGATTCTCCTAGGAACCTGATGCAGGTTCTCGTTTCCACCCAGACACTGAGCCTGGGCTCACAGTAGCCTTTTAAATAAACTGTCCCATAGGCTGACATTTAGGGGCCACCGCAGTCACCAAGAAACCTTTACAGTTCAAGTGTTTTCAAATAAATAGGGTCAGCCTGAAAGAAATGTCCCTTTTATAAATAGCCTTCTACTCTTTTCTCGAAGCAACATGTTACTGCTTTATGAATCAGAGAAGAACAGTCAAAACGTGGGCACGAAAGTGTGTGGAGAACTTGTCAGAGCCTAATTCTTTGTTCCTGTTTAAAGGTACAGCCCCTTAGAATCAGCAATCAATCGACATGCCAACACCAAAGACCAAACTACCTGTTGGTTTGTTTGGTTGGTTGGTTAAATCATGGAGTTACGTACAGTCTACTGTAAGCATGGATTACGTCATGACACCTACTGAGTATTTAACTAGATTGTAATAAGACTTACTGTAGGGCACCGGTTTGACTAGCGTAAGGCAGTAATGAAGCATTTGGTGGCGTCAATATGCTTTTTTTCACCGACGTACAAGTTTGCAAAATAGGACAATTGCTTTTTTACTTAACTTTACAGGTCTTGAAGTTTTCACAAGAATTGGAACAGTTAAAATATTGCTCTGTAGGGGACAGAACTGCTAATTTAATGACAAGCAAGAAGCTCTGTGAAGATCTGGTGTCTAAAGTGCCACTTTTGGGAGTAGAGGTTCTGAGCCCAAGTGAAGAAAGACAGGCACTCTGGTAAATTGAGAAACTCCCGAACACAGCAGTAATTGGAGGGGGGTTTAATTTGGCTTGGTTATCTGAAAGATTTGATGTTCCTTTTCAAGAGATGTAATCACAAAAGAAAATTAGTTCTGAGCATTTCCTAGAGTTTGCCTTTTTTTTTTTTAAACCCTGTGTGTTGAGTGCTATGGAAGAGAACAGGTGGGCTGGGCAGTGTCTAGGGCACCGCTTGCAGCATAGGGCAGAGGGATGGCAGCATGCCACTTTCTGATTTAGCACTAACATTACAGTCTGAAAGTTTCCCTCTTGCTTTTGAAAGTTAGTACGGGCTTCCTGCTGGAAGGAAGGAAGCACGTAAAAGTAAAAGTGGGTTACAATAACCCACAATCCTCTTCAGGGAGAGACATCCACCCACCTCCCTTCTGTGCACACAAGTATGCAGGTAAATTGGGTTTTGTCTTGTTTGTTTGTTTGGTTGTTTAGTTTAGTTTTTGAGACAGGGTTTCTCTGTATAATGGTCCTCACTGTCCTGGAACTCACTCTGTAGATTGTAGGTGAGGTTTCCTGTCCCGACTGCCTGGTCCCAAATAACCAACTCAAAGGCTGAATATGAATTATAAACACTTGACCGATAGCTCAGGCTTATCACCAGCTCACTCTTACACTTAAATTAGCACATATTTCTAGTTATGCTTTACCACGTGACTCATGGCTTGTTGCCTTACTTTTACACATCCTGCTTCATTGGTGACTGGCTGGCATCTTCCTGACTCTGCCCTCCTTCTTCCCATCAATCTTAGTTTGGCTTTTCCACCTAACTTCCTGCCCAGCTACCGGCCTGTCAGCTTTTTATTAACCAATGAGAACAATACATATTCATAGTGTAGAAAAGGATTGTTCCACAGCACTAGACCAGACTGGACTTGAACTCACAGAGATCTGCCTGTCTCTGCCTCCCTAGTGCTAGGATTAATGACCTGCACCACTGCTGCCCGCAGTGAGTTGTTTTTACACAATCAAAGCTGTGCTCTGTAAGGAGTTTCTGTTTTGCTGACCTTATTTGACATTATATCTGATAATTGAGTTTTCAGAACTCTTCTCTTTTATACATTTGTTTAATTTTGCTACCTAACTCTGTTTTTACAAATTCTAACCAAAATGATCCTTCACAGGAGTTTTGGAGACTTTGGGCAAATGGTCTGCTCTAATCTGGCACAAAAACTAATAGAAACAAATGGCTTTGTGTGGACAAAAGTCGAAAGGTCACGGAGAAGGAAGCAGTAGAAGCCCATGCTCCTTAGACATTGACCTAAAGGGCAGCCTTTTTTGTCTATTTTTATTTTTATTGAGCTCTACATTTTTCTCTGCTCCCCTCCCTGCCTCTCCCCTCCCCCCTTCAACCCTCTCCCAAGGTCTCCATGCTCCTGATTTACTCAGGAGATCTTGTCTTTTTCTACTGCCCAAGGAGATTGGGGCCTAATGTCACCAAATTTATTTCTGCATGCATGTTCTCAGATAGATACTGCTCCGGATTTTCCTGCTATGTTAAAAATTTCTTTTAACTTAAGAATTAGCTTGGAAAAAAAAAAGAATTAGCTTGGAGTCCAAGATTCTCAAGCAGGAAACTGAGGGGGGGGGCGGGGAAGGCATCTTTGGAAGATGGGATTGGCAGGTGTGGGATGGGACAGGCATCTTGGAGAGATGGGGGCAGTTCTCTGATAGTGAGCCCCAAAACAAGGAACTGAGAAGCTGGCTCGCCATGTTTTGGTTTGGTGGAGGGATCAAGAAAGCCTAATTCTAGAACACGGGGACAGTGTGACAGGTTTCAAGGGAAGTTGTCCTAGCAGCTCCTTAGATGAAGATGGAAGGTTACAGGCAGGTCGGTTAATCCATTGTGAGCCACAGATGAAGAAACAGTAGCCTGGAGCAAGAAGCTGTCAGGATGTAGCAGTCACCTGGAAATGCTTCCCGGAAAGAACTGACAATATCAGGCAGAACTGCTCAACCATGCCTGGCTGCACTGGGTCACCAGTGGCGAGATTTGCCGCGGTAGCAAGGCTGCTTGGTGCCTTCGTCCCTCTACGATGGGAAGTCTGCCAGGAGAGACTCTGGGCTTCTTTCTAGACTCCTTCCCACCCTTTTATGTTTTTTAGTTTTATGGCTTGGCCCAAACTACTTCCCATTGCTGGGACTACGAGAACTCTAGCTGTCTGCCCCCTGCTTGCCTCTCTCCTGTCTCGTTACCTGTGCGCCTTGGCAGGTGCCACTTCAGTCAGACCTGGAACACAACCACATTCAGCATTAACCATTTGTCCACTGTGTGCAGATGCTCCAACCAGAGGCAGGGCACAAACTGAGACAGGTTTAACATTGTGTCTGATGGGAGGAGGTAGTTAAATGAGGTGGTGTTGGCTTCGTAGTCTGTCAAGGGCCAAATGGGGGCGCAGGGTGACAGAGACAGAGACAGGGGAAGAGAGACAGCAGAACATGATATTAAGGGGACATAGGTTTGTGTGAGGTCGTTTAGAAGAACTCTAAGTAAGGGGGACAGTGAGAACCAGATGCAGACAGAATCCCGAACAGATAAGTACATGGGATGCTTATATCAGGGAAGTGTTTGCTTGCTGGTTTTGCAATATTGGGGTTAATCATGGGGCATCACGTGTGCTAAGGAAGCACCTAACACTGAGCTATGTCCACAACCCTTGTTAGGAATTTCGACAATAAAAACCTCCTTTAGAGTTTAGCAGCCTGGGCAAAACAATAGGTTAGTGTTTTAGGAAAATCACACTGCCTGCTGTGTAAAATTCAATGGGACTTTTGGGATTAGTGACTCTAACTGGGATGGAGAAGATATGGTACCTTGAGTATGGGGAAAGGATTAAACTTAATGTTAAAGGTGCCCAGGGAGATGGCTCAGGCAGTGAAGGGCTTGCCAGGCAAGCGTGAGGACCTAAGTTCAGATCTCCAGCACCCACGTAAAAGCCAGGCATAGTGATGTTCACCTGTCCCTCTACTGGTTTGACATGTGGAAACGGAAGGGTTCCCAGAACTCACAGGCTAGCTCATCTAGCTAAATTGGTGAGTTCTAGGTTCGGTGAGAGACCCCCCATCTCAAACAATAAGGGGAGGGCCAGCGAAATGCTCAGGAGGGAAGGGTGCTTGTCAGCAAGCCCAAGTTTGATCACTAGAACCTACGTGACAGAAAGATAGAACTGACTCCCACAGGTCGTCCTCTGACTTCCACATGTGCGTGCGCACGCGCGCGCACACACACACACACACTTAAATGTAATGCAATTTTAAATAAAATAACTTGAATTCCAGCTAGATTGTTTTGTTTTCTGATTTGGGGAACATGTCTATAACAAAATACTTGAGACTGAATTTTTGAAGACTTTCTTTAGCTCACGGTTCTAGGGGTTCAGAAGGACGGCACCCATCTCTGGCGAGAGCCTTCCAGCAGATGGCATTACAGCAGAAGGAACACGCACAAGAAGGGATTACATGGCAAGTCTAGAAGCCAGAGAGAAAGGAGGGGAGAGCCATGTTCTTTTCCCCTGTGTGTGTACATGTGTGTACATGATTGCTTGTGTAGAGGTGTGCGTGCGTGTTTGTGTGCCTGCATGTCAAGGCCCGAGGTGCTGTCTGGAGTCCTCCTCGACTGCCTTTCCATCTTGCTGTTGAAGCGTACCTCAGTTAAACTGGCTCGCTGGCTGGCTTGCTCAGGAGCGATCCCCTTGGGGGAAACAATAAAACCATGTCCAAACAGGAGCAGTGTGTCTCCACGAGCTGCTGCTTTAAAACACATTATTATGGGCAGCATTGAACACTGAGCTTTTCTTCTTATGAGTTATTTTATGTAGTTATATAATTACAATATATTCATGGAGACTGGGGTTACAGCTCAGTAAATACAACAGCACCTTCCTAGCGTGCATGAAATCCTAGATCCAGTTCGCAGCACCACACAATGTATGTTCATGGCTACAATTTTTCAGATTCTCAACATTTTAATACAGCTCAGGGCTTTCTTTTTTGATCAATTATTTTTATGTGTATGGATGCTTTGCCTGCATGTGTGTCTGTACATCACATGCATGCCTGGCACCTCTCTGGTGGCTGGAAGAAGAAAGCAGAATCCCTGGAACTGGAGTTACAGATGGTTTTCAACTGTCAACTAGATATTTAACCCAGGTCCTCTGGAAGAGCAACCAGTGCTCGTAACTGCTGAGCCGTCTCTCCAGCCTCAGATTCTAAACATTTTTGTGGCTCTTGAATTGTGTTGCCAGCTGCCTTCTTGAATGTGAGTAGCAACTATGACTGGTGAAGCTTGCAATGCTGGGCTCCAAGGTGCCCCAAGCAAACTTCAGATTGAGGAATTAGAAATAAATGGGGCTGGGGTGTAGCTTCGTGGCAGAGTGCTTACCTAGCATGCAGAAAACTCTGCCCCAAAAGAAAGATAGCAGAAGCAAAATGCAGCCAAACCACCCAGCATGCTTGTGTGCACTGTAATCTATACATTCTCTGAGGGCTGAAGCTGTGCCCCTCCTTCTGTTTGTGTGGCTTAAATTCTCAAGGATGCCCCCTCTTTCTCTGGCTTTCCAGCCCCTTCTGCTTGCTCCTTACAAGCCTTTGGCCTCCATCTGAGATGACCCCTTCACCCATCATCCCCCCCTCTTCTGTGTCCTTGGGTTCAAGGCCAAGGTTTCTGCCCCTGCTTCCCTGTGTCCGGATCCTCAAGCATTCCTTATGCACACCCTGCCAGCCTAGTCCACCCTCCAGTCGTGAGTTTGCTCCAGATAGAAATCCAGATGTTGCCTTGTCTCCCTCACCCGCCTCATCTGGCTGATGGTGAATGTCATGAACACCAACCAAAAGTCTCTCCAGACCCAGTCCTGGTTCCCACCCCTGATTTTTATTACTTTTATTATGTGGATGGAGACAACAGTCTCTCATCAAGGTTCCCTGGCATGTTTTTTTTTTTATTTAAAATCAAAAATAAAAGCAAACCCATTTACTTAACTGGGGAACAGGAGGTGCAAGCATGCCACAGCACCTTTGTGGAGATGAGAGGACAACTTAAAGGGCTTGATTCTCTCCTTCTACCATGTGAGTCCCAAGGATTGAACTCAGATTGTCAGGCTTGGCAACAAGCACCTTTCCCCACTGAACCATCTTGCTGGCCCCTGCAGATCTCATTTGTTAAATCATCCTGGGATACTTTGTTCTCCCATGTTCCTATCTGTACTAAAATCTCCTACCAACATCCGTGCAAACACACGTACACTTTTACTCCTGTCCTTCGTTATCTCATGTCAATGATTAACCAAGCCATATATCACTGCTCAGCCTAATTACCATCTAGATAGCCTTATTTCTCAATTATAAACCTCTTACAGCCCACTGTAGCCTCGTTGCCTATTGAAGTATCTGCTTTTAAGTGGCACTTGGAACTCTCTATGACCTGAATCTAGTTGCCCAGCGCAATACTAAAAGTCCAGAAAGGACAAAAAAAATTTAAACTGGTCATTGGGTTGTAAATGAAAATGTATGATGGGTCATCTCCTTGACTATGAGTGAAAACATAAGTCATTGCTATAAACCGCACCCAGAACAACTTCCAGCCTTGCAATTCACGTTTGAAAAAAAAAAGATTCCTCTAGCGTGTAGGATTTTCTTCACTCGTCTGCAACAAGAATATTTGTTTGATAGTTTTTTTTTATTGTTATATCTGTGCCAAGTTCCAAACTAGGAGAAAGTAAGCAGGAAGAAATGCCAGCGTTGTCAGTGAAGGCGGCCACTTCCCCAAGAGAGAGGCGGGAGGAACCGCAGCAGAATGGAGACTGGAGAGGCCATGTGCGGCTGTTGGCCGTGGAGCGCAGAGAAGCTGGGAGGCTTGGAGAAGAGCTGAGCCTCCAGCCTCAGAGCTGTGGGGATAGTTCAGATGACAGTAGCACCCAGGTAGGTGCTGCAGACACACGCTCCGGGCCTGGTCCCTCTGACTAGCCCTGGAGACAAGGCTAAGCATCGTTTTTACCATTTCCTTTCTTAATGTCTGTTTCTTCTATAACATTACAGCCGTGGCTTGACTGGTAATAAACTTACAACCGAAATCTGAACCTGTTGATTCACTTCATTATTGAAGGGTTGCTTTTTTAGTTCTGGGGGAAGAGCAATGCGGCCCCGTTGAGCGGGTTCTCTCCTAAATGCAGCCCTGTTGAGCAGGTTCTCTCCTCCTGCCTCCCTGTGGGTTTTTGACTATGGGCCGTAATCTCAAGGCAGACTCAGAAGGAACACATCTGCCTCCGGCAGGTGGAGTGGAGGGTCGGCAGCGTATGTGCCACCCTCCTATTGCAGGGAGCTTAGTGAACCAAGTGTTCCTTTTATTAGAGAAAATGGCATCAGAGGATGGTTCTAAATATGGCCCCTTGCTATTGACTGCAGGTCTGCCTGTAAGAGAGTTAAAGGGAGTGGCCGCCAGCCCCACTTTGGTTCTTAATCTTATAGGACTCCATTGTACAAAGTACAATTTCTCTGTAGCTACCTTCCCAGAAATTACCTTGTGAGCCTCAGAGGACTGTTGGATTTGCGGGTAAACCACCTTCAAAGGGCTGATGAAATGCCAGGTGCTATCCTTCTAGCCCAGAATTTCAGAGGCAGAGGCAAGAGGATCAAGAGTTCTAGGTCACCCTCTTGTTACTTAGTGACTTTGAGTCTAGCCTAGACTGTAAAAGAACAAAAAAGGTTGACAATATGTACTTGAGAAGTAAGTCAAGGGAATGCTTTACAAAAAGGAAGGCTGGAGAGTTGACTCAGAAGTTTAGAGTGAGTACTTCTGGGGCTGGAAAGATGGCTCAGAGGTTAAGAACACTTTCTGTTCTTCCAGAGGTCCTGAGTTCAATTCCCAGCAACCACATGGTGGCTCACAACCATCTATAATGAGATATGGTGCCCTCTTCTAGCCTACAGGCATTCATACAGACAGAATACTGTATGCACAATAAATAAATTTTAAAGAGTAAGTACTGCTCTTGCAGAGAACTTGAACTCAAGCCCCAGAACCCACAGTGGGTGACTCACAACTGCTTGTAACTCCAGCTCAAAGGGGATTTAGCATCTTTGGCCTCAGGGTACTTGTAGTCACACGTACAGATACACCCAGAGAGAGACATAGACCAACTTTTTATTTTTATTATTTATTTATTTTGAAGCAGTGTCTCACTGTGTAACCTTGGCTGGTCTGGAACTCTATAGAGGCCGGGATGAGTCACAAAGATCTGCATGCCTCTCCAGAGTGCTAGGACTAGAGGCATGGGACACCAGGACCTACTCAAAATAAGTTTTTGGTTTTGTTTTTTTTGTGTTTGTTTGTTTTAGTGTTTTGTTTTGTTTCAAGACAGGGTTGCTTTGTATAGCCTTGGCTGTCATGGAACTAGCTCTATAGACCTCCAACTCATAGAGATTCACCTGTCTCTGCCTCCCGAGCGCTGGGATTAAAGGTGACTACCACCACCCAGCTAGTTTATTTGTTGTTCGGAGTTTTATTCTTGTTGGTTTGGTTAGTTTTGGGGGTCAGGGTGTTGCTTTGCCATGAGGCTGGCCTGAAATTCAATATATAGCCCAGGCTAGCCTCAAACTCATAGTCTTCTTAGCTCACTCCTGAGCAATGGAATCACTGGTGTGCCATCAAGCTCAGACTATATATTCACCTGCGTGTAACTTAATGTCTGAAAGGTAATTGCTGACTAATTTGTTGGTTTAATGTATCTTTCCCCTTGGTTTGAAGCACTTATTCATCAACACCTAGTAACTGAGATCAAAACTGGGGGGGGGGAGTGGAGGGAGGGTGGTGGGGAAGAATAGGAGCGCAGGGAATGGGGTTGGATTGATCAGAATTTTATATACATGTATGACATTCTCAAACAACAGAAACAGGGACACTCTCACAATAATGGCACATAGACAGCTTGGAACTACAAAATACACAAAATTTTCTAAGAAAATTTTGAGCCTCGCCACTTTGTGGAAGGGCAGATAGTTCTACATCTCACACAGCCTCTTGGGACTTCATTCTAGCATAGTTCCGTAGGTTTTCCCCTAATGACTGGGAGTTACTGAAAAAGTTGAAGTTCTTATGTCTTCAACCAAACCGTTTTGTGTGGGATGCAGTGGACATAGGTGATGGAGCTAACACCACATTAGGGTCCAGCTAGATGGTTTGTGGTCCAGCAGGACCCGCTCTTTCTACCTGGTCATGCTAAGCTCAAGGTGAATGTTTAGCGCGTTGGAGGGGTGCCCAGCACTGTCGAAGTTTCCCCTAAGTTGAAAGGTTCTGTATCAAGTGACTGGGGCGTCCACTCACACTGCCCAAGCAGACCACAGGGACCACTCTGAGTTGTCGTCATCTGCCTGCGCATGTCGGTTGTCATAGAGTTCTCTATGCCGTGTATTGTCTCTGTGTTAGACAAGCTCAGTGTCTGAAGATGATCTAGAGAGCTGTATCACCTTTATAAACAGGACCAGGACCTAAAGCCCACCTTACGGCAGCTTCCAAACAGACGCCAGCTCACATGCCTCAGCTTTGCCCAGGAAGTTGGCAGCCGGAGATCTCCCTCCTTGTCTTCCAAGGCTGTTCTCTGTCTCATGTCTCCCAGGGGATGTGCGGCATCTCTATGGGGCTCACCATACAGCACTTGGAATAGTTGGGTTTGGGGACATAACAATTGCTTGGTCTTGGTTGTTCTGGGTGAAAAATGTGAAAAATTTAGGGGAAAGATATTAGATTCTATTTTTTTTTAATTAAAAAGAAAATGTGTGTGGGTTTTTTGCCTGCATGTATGTATGTCTGTGCGCCCTGAGACTGGAGTCACACATTGTTGCAAACCTCCTTGTGGGTTCTGGGAATCAAACCCAGGTCCTCTGAAAGAGTAATTTGTGCTCTTAACCAGTGAGCTTCTCAATGTTATTTTTAAATGCAGTTATTGACATGGTTTGAATTGCATAGGCTCAAATGTTTGAATGAGTGGTCCCCAGTTGGTGGGAAGGTTTGGGAAAACTGAGATGTTATTGGAGAAGGTATGTCACTAGGGACAGGTGTAAGATTTCAAAAGACTAGCACCATTTCCTTCCCAATGTGCTCTCTGTCTCTTGCTTGTAGTTGGAGATGTGATTTGTGCTCTTAGCTGCTCCTGCCACCATTGTCTTTGCTCCACCATCATGGACTCTAGCCCCTGGGACCATATGTCTAATTAAATTGCCTTTTTCTTTTTCTTTCTTTCTTACTTTCTTCCTTTTTTATTTCTTTCTTTCTTCCTTTCTATTTATTTACTTACTTACTTATTTTGGTTGTTTGAGACAGGGTTTCTCTATGTAGCTTTGGAGCCTGTCCTGGAACTCACTCTGTAGACCAAGCTGGCCTTGAACTCACAGAGATCTGCCTGCCTCTGCCTCCCAAGTACTGGGATTAAAGACTTGTACCACCACCACTTGGCTATGCTTTCTTTTATAAGTTGCCTTGGTCATAGTGTTTTATTTTTTTTTATTTTTTTTTAAATATTTATTTATTTATTATGTATACAATATTCTGTCTGTGTGTATGTCTGCTGGCCAGAAGAGGGCACCAGACCTCATTACAGATGGTTGTGAGCCACCATGTGGTTGCCGGGAATTGAACTCAGGACCTCTGGAAGAACAGGCAATGCTCTTAACCACTGAGCCATCTCTCCAGCCCGGTCATAGTGTTTTATGATAGCAACAGAAAAGTAACAAATGGGGCTGGAGAGGTGGCTCAGTGGTTAAGAGCACTGGCTGTTCTTCCAGAAAACCCAGGTTCAATTCCCAGCAACCACATGGCAGCTCACAACTGTCTGTAATTCCAGCTCCAGGGGATTCAACAACCTCATACAGATATAAATGCAGGCAAAACCCTAATGCACATAAAATAAAAAAAAACAAATCATTAAAAAATAAAAGGTAACTAAGACCCCATACAATGTAAGCATTTGAAATAGGTGCTTCAGTTGTCACCTTAGAAACAGCGTCTGTTCTGTTCTAGCCTTTTTCTGTTGCTGGGATAAAACGCTCTGACAGAAGCAACTTAGAGGAGAGTGTTTGGCTTCCAAGTCACAGTCCATCACTGAGGGTGGGCAGGGCAGGAGCTCAAGCAGAGACTGAAGGCGGCCACTGTCATTCCACACAGCATTGCCTCTACTAACGCACTCCCAGCAGAGGAAGAACAGCAGAAACCACGCAGGAGCTCTGCTTGGTGGATGGCACAGACTCCACCAGCTTCCTTAACCACCTGCCCAGGGAATGGTGCCGCCCATGGTCAACTAACAATCAATCAGTATCCCACTGTGAAAACAGAACTTCCTTCTGGAGTAGTTTGGCCAAGAGGGAACCCAAATTTGAATTTCCTACTTCCTTCCATCTGTGGTCTGCGGGTGGTCTATCTGTGGTGTGTGTGTGTGTGTGTGTGTGTGTGTGTGTGTGTGTGATGTGTCCTTAATTGCCTGTTTGTTGTGCCTGTAACCTATGTCTGTGCCTAAAGAGGATTTCTCTGTATTTATTGAGTAGCACAGAAAATAAGAAATGGAATATACTTTTTTAGAGCTCTTTACCAGAGCTTTACAAGCGAAGAGGTTATTTACTGACCCCAGTGGATCAAGACCTCACACGGATATTATCAACCTGTATCCATGTGTTGCTTCCAACATTTATGGGATATTTATTTTGTTTAAGGTTGCTTTCAATCTGCTAGCTATTTTCAGCAAATGATCACCACCTCCACCACCACCACCACTGCCACCTACACAGACACACACACAAAATATGGCATTATTCTCTGTCAAAGTATGGAAGAGTCCATAATTTAAGATTAAAGCTGTGTATTTAACTTAGGCAAGTAAAAGCCGGTTGTGTGGGAAATCCAAGGCATAGTAAGGTTGGTTAGATTGGTCTCTTAAAGGCTGGTTAAACCTAGGCTGAGTCCACGTAGGACAGCAGGCTAAGTGCATCATTTCTTCAGTTATCTCGAGGCATGTTATTAACTCGGCTACAAGATCAGACAGAAGTCCAGGAGGCAGAGGCAAGCAGATCTCTGAGTTTGAGGCAGCCTTGTCTACAGAGAGAGGTCCAGGACATCCAGGGTTACACAGAGAAACCTTGTCTTGAGAAAAAAAAAAAAAAAGCCGGGCGGTGAACACCTTTAATCCCAACTCTTGGGAGGCAGAGGCAGGTGGATCTCTGTGAGTTCAAAAGTCAACCTGGTCGACAGACCAGTTCCAGGACAGCTAGGGCTGCTACACAGAGAAACTCTGTCTTGAAAAGCCAAAAAAGAAAAGAAAAAAGAAAAAAAGAAATTCTGAAGGATGCTTGGCTGAGGACATGAAGGACTTGGTTTGATGACTCATTTTATTGCCCACCCCATCCACGTCCCTGGATAGGAAGATGTAAAGCCTGTAGTTTTACTCTATTTCCATAATAGGAACGATCTTCCCATGAAACCAGCATTTGAGCTTTGGTTCACATTTAGGTTTTCATTATATTATTTTTCTTTTAAACTGGGCTAGTGAAACGGCTCGGTAAGAGACACTTGCTGTTCAACCTAATAACTACCTGAGTTTCATCCCCAAGACCCATATGTGGAACAGAGAACAATCTCCTGAGAGTTGTCCTCTGGTTGCCACACATGTATAGCAGTATGCATGTTTACATGTGTGTGCAAACGCACACACACACACAAATTAAAAGATTAAATGTGGAACCAGAGAGGTGGCTCAACACTTAAGAGTGTCAGCTGCTCTTTCAAAGGACCCAGGTTTGATTCTCAGCACCCAAATGTCAGTTCACAACTGTTTGTAATTCCAGCTCCAGGGGATCTGACCCACTTCCGGCCCCTCCAGCATCAGGCATGTAAACGGTGCACAGGCATACATGCAGGCATTGCCCATGGACATAAAATGAAATACAATTGTAATTTAAATGTTCTTTAGAAACTACAAAATATGCTGGGTGGTAGTGGCACATGCCTTTAATTCCAGCATTTGGGAGGCAGAGGAAGAGGTAGGCAGATCTCAGTGAGTTCCAGGCCAACCTGGTCAATAAAGCGAGTTCCAGGACAGCCATGACTGTAACACAGAGAAACCCTGTCTCAAAAAAAAAAAAAAAAAAAAAAATGGGGGCTGGAGAGGTGGCTCAGAGGTTAAGAGCACTGACTGCTCTACCAGAGGTCCTGAGTTCAATTCCCAGCAACCACATGTGGCTCACAACCATCTGTAATGAGATCTGGTGCCCTCTTCTGGCATATATATATACTGGCAGAATAGTGTATACATAATAAATAAATAAATAAATCTTTTTTAAAAAACAGCAACAACAACAACAAAAAAAACCCTACAAAATAGTATGGGTTCCTGGATTTTTGTTTTGCTTTGTTTTGTTCGTTTATTTGTTTTTCGAGAAAGGGTTTCTCTGTAGCTTTGGAGTCTGTCCTGGAACTAGCTCTTGTAGACCAGAATGGGCTTGAACTCACAGTGATCCGCCTGCCTCTGTCTCCTGAGTGCTGAGATTAAAGATGTGGGGCCACCACCGCCCGGCAGGTTCCTGGTTGTTTTAATTCTTAGGGAATTTTGTAGTTCTGAGACACAAAAGGGGGTGTTTTACTCTAAAATCTTCTATTCTGTTTGCCTTTCATTGATACGAGACATTAAGAAGGTTAGTGGTCCATGCACATCTGCTTTTGTCCCCAGAATTCGCTGGCCTTTTCACGCCAGTGTAGAAGCTCTATGTGAGCATCGCCAAATAGCCCCAAGTGTAGAAGCATTGTTTGTTGTAGGTGAACCCGCTGCTTACACAGGAGCACCAAGCTCCTGCAGTTGTGCTGACAGCTTGAGCCCACACAACACCAGTGCTCTCTCGAGTGCGTCTCTCTCTTAAAATGTTTGCCTCAGTACCTAACATCTGGAGAGAAAGCGAACTGCCAGCATCACGGGGAAGTGCAGCAACTGCGACAGAACCTGCACCGCCTGCAGATCCTGTGCAACTCGGCTGAAAAGGAGCTGC
Organism: Alexandromys fortis; assembly: GCF_014885135.2. Classification (NCBI taxonomy): domain Eukaryota; kingdom Metazoa; phylum Chordata; class Mammalia; order Rodentia; family Cricetidae; genus Alexandromys; species Alexandromys fortis. The sequence continues at coordinate 3,794,257 of NW_026068004.1, forward strand.
GCTATGAGCGGGGCAGGAGCTCGGACTTCAAACAGCACAACAGTTTGCTGCAGGAGGAGAACATCAAGGTGAGTCCCCCAGGCACATCCTTTTCTGGGCAGAGCCAAATCGCGGTGCTCATAGCTCCCTTCTTCCACCTTCTCCAATGCCGACAGGGTGCGCATGCGTCTCCAAACAGGAAAAGGGGTATAGTGACAAGGTCTGTTGAGATCTATACCTCAAACTTTCTAACGTTTGATTTAATTTCAGCAGTAACAGATTGGTTAATAATATTAATAGTTTGTCAATAATGTTTCAAAAATGCAGTATTGCCCGTGTGTCGGTACACAATGAGAACACGAGGAGAACTGAGACATTGCACTGGCTTGATGGGAAAAAGTGAGTGCTCAGTCTAGAGTTCCTTCTTGTGTTATCACAGAGATAAGGCTAATGATCATTTGTTTCCTATTGACCTTTGACCCATCAATTACAGGAAGCATTTGGCTCTTAGATTGTAATCTCTTCATACATTTCCGTCCCCCTTGAGGTCTGACTTTTACACGTCCCTTACCATCTTTGGAGATGACCATCTCTCTTGTCTTCCGGAATTAGTAAGAGCTCATTATTTCAGTAATGTCCAACTCGCGGCTGAAGCGCTCTTTCCTGTGTAGTATCAACAGCTAGGGTTGCTTCTACTTTTTAAAGGACATGGACATGCATGCCCAGGCATATGTGCTAATGTACGTAAGCGCGGCTCTCCGGGAAGACAGCGAAGTGAGATGGCTCAGCTACAGGGACAGTGCACGGGTTACTCACGTCCTTATCTGGTCCGTTTCTATCTGCGCCGCGTAAGAATCAGCATCACTTCCATCCTCGCCAGTTCCTGACACTGTCACACTTCAAAACTTACCTGCTAATCTAGTATATATGCATAGCAATAACTCCTTGAAGTTTATTATCATCATTCATAATAATATAGTTGTGCGTGTGTGCAATGTATATTTGTGAGTGTGGTGCACATGTGCCAGAGCATACACAGACAGAGGTCAGAGAACAGCTTTTGGTAATCAGTTCTCTCCTTCCACCATGTAGCATCCAGTGGATTTGATTCAGGCCATCAAACTTGGTGCCAAACACTTTTACTGACCAAGCCATCTTGCCGGCCTCCATGTTTACTTTTAATCTTTGTGTGTGCGTGTGTGTGCACGTGTGCACGCGTGTACACTTGCATGCTCTGGGCCTCCAACCCGGTGCCTCAGAAATGCCAGGCATACTTTCTACTATTTAACTGCATCCCCAGCCCTGTTTTTATGGTTTGTGTTTATGCCCCATCTCTAGATCAAAATTGAACTCAAGCAGGCCCAGGAGAAGTTGCTGGACAGTGCCAGGATGCAGTCCTCGCTCACGGCGGAGTGGAAACTGTGTCAGCAGAAAGTCAAGGAGCTGGAGCTGGAAGGGCTGCAGCAGGCTCAGAGCATTAAATCCCAGCAGAGCCTGCAGGAAAAGCTGGCTCGAGAGCAGTCGAAAGCAGCCGAAGCACAGGAGAAGGTAAGTATCTTCACACTCAAGAAGCAATGTACAGAGCAACGCAGTACGCCATGTTCACATCTAGAGCCCTGCTCCCTGAGGACCTTGAGACAGTCGTGTACAAACCTGGACACGGGATAATCTTTTTCTTTACTCTCCCTGTGCTTTCCTCTTTTTCATAATTTTAGTCCATCTGGCCCTACCATTCTAATAAGTTTTATATATATATATTTAAAAAAAAAAAAAAACTTGGGGGCTGGAGAGATGGCTCAGAGGTTAAGAGCATTGCCTGCTCTTCCAAAGGTCCTGAGTTCAATTCCCCGCAACCACATGGTGGCTCACAACCATNGGGGGCTGGAGAGATGGCTCAGAGGTTAAGAGCATTGCCTGCTCTTCCAAAGGTCCTGAGTTCAATTCCCCGCAACCACATGGTGGCTCACAACCATCTGTAATGACATCTGGTGCCCTCTTCTGGCCTGCAGACATACACACAGACAGAATATTGTATATATAACAAATAAATAAATAAATATTTTTTAAAAACTTATGAAGATAAAAATGTAAATTCTGGGACTACGGAGGTGGCTCAGTCTGTAAAGCACTTGCCCCACAAGCTTGAGGGCCTGAGTTTGGATCCCCAGAACCCACAGTGAATGCCTGTAATCCCAGCTTTGTAGAAACAGAAACAATAGGGTTCCCTGGACCTGGATGGCCTACCGGCCTAGCCAGAGTAATAAGCTCCAAGGCAGCAAGAGACCCTGCCTCAAAAAATAAGATGGAGAGAGACAGAGGAGGATACATCATCAACTCTTGGTCTCTACACATCTGTACACATACGTGTGCACGCACACAAATGTACACACATATCTCTATCTATCTCTCCGTATATACATACAAATATAAATTTATTTAAAACTATAACGTGAACTTAAAACTGATTGAAGCCATAGTATATTTATATATTTTTAATAATAAAGAATTTTTTCTCTCATTTGAATTGCCTGCTTATATGGTTTTTATTTTGTAATCTCTTAAAAATAGACTTATTTATTTTATTGTATGCATGTATATATGTGTACCACGTGCATGTCTGGTGCCTTGTTGGCAGAGGCTGATAGTCATTTCCCAACCATCCTGACTCGAAATAATCACACAGAAACTATATTATTTGCAATACTGTTTGACCAGTAGTTTAAGCATATTTCTAGTAGCTGTTATATCCTAAACTAACCCATCTCCATTCATGTGTGCATTACCACGAGGTTGTGGCCTACCAGCAAAGTTTTAGTGGGCTCCAGCAGAGGCATCTATCTCCTGTGGGCAGCTACATGGCTTCTCCTTGACTTCGCCCACTCTGTCCTCTTTTCTCTGCTTGGAACCCCCACCTTGACCTATTCTGCTAAGTCACTGGCCAAAACAGTTTTATTTTTTAACCAATAAAAGCAACACATAGACAGAAGGACTTCTCACACCATTTCCCCCTTTCTGTTTAAATAAAAAGGTAGATTTTAACATTAACACAGTAAAATTACATATAACAAAACAATTATCAAGCAAGAATTTTAGTTGCAATATTTATATCTACTTTATCTTTTATCATAACTAAGGAAAACTATAACTATCTGCTCTTCAACTCCATCAAAGACTGCAGTAGGATATAATATTACCTAAGTTAACATTTTAAGCAACTTCCAAAACTCTAGAATTGAAGAGATATCTCCCTGCCTGGACAGTCACCCAAAATTCTTCTGTAATATTACGGGCATCCATTTTCAGCTTACTGGTCCATGGTATCTGGCAGACTTTTCCATGAAGCAGGAAATTTCAAAGACAGTTCCACCTATATTGACAGTCACTTTCTTCTGTATCCTGAAGAATGTCTGGCAGACTCATGAAACAGGAACCCCACAGGACCATCTCACCTTTAGGCAAGTTCAGTAGTCATTTCTCCATGGGCCCCGCATGTTTAGTTCACACAGCATAACACAAGCAGTTCAGGCAAGAGCAGTCTCTTGCCCAAATAGCCAACAAACTCTATAAATAGCCTTTTGGGAGCTCATCTTCCTCTTGAAGTAGGTTGGTGCTGCCAGGAGCAGATGAGTCTCACTGTCATGAAAAATGCTCAGTTCTTAAAAACATTTTAAATGCCATATTCTGTAGGTCTTTGAAAGGTTTAAAGAATATCTATCCATCTGAAATATATAGGTCCTGGCTATAGTTCAATTTAGTATTGAGTTTGTTGTTGAAGAGGGGTCAACCCCCCCCCAATAATGTTTCACTTTTTCATCCAAGATTTTGGACCTGCAGCAGAAATTAGACCATGCTCGACAAGTCTGCCTTTCAGATGCTTGTGTTTTGCATAAGAAACAACTAGAGGAGGAGATCAAGGAAGCAAGGAGCAGTGAGGCTAGGCTGCAGCAGCAGTGTCAGGAGGAGCAGCAGAGGAGGTAAGGACCACCAGGGTATGGGACTCCTAGGGTGGAGGGCTTACCTGGAGCACTGGGTAAACTGCCTTAACTGGATTAGCCTGTGAAATCTGACAGCTGCTTGCCTTGTTCTCTGATGTGACCTACACAAATTCAGACTTCATTGAAGCTATATTTCTTTTTTTTTTAAATATTTATTTATTTATTATGTATACAATATTCTGTCTGTGTGTATGCCTGACAGCCAGAAGAGGGTGCCAGACCTCTTTACAGATGGTTGTGAGCCACCATGTGGTTGCGGGGAATTGAACTCAGGACCTTTGGAAGAGCAGGCAATGCTCTTAACCACTGAGCCATCTCTCCAGCCCCTGAAGCTATATTTCTTATTCATTGGCTAATGTCCTTCTAGATAGTTCTAGATCATTATAGAAATCTTTGGCATCAACAAACTGGTCAAGGATAAGAACCATCCCCTCTTTTCCCCTTTAACATAAGTGCTGTGATTCTGACTTAAAACATTCTTTTGGAGGGGGCTGGAGAGATGGCTCAGAGGTTAAGAGCATTGCCTGCTCTTTCAAAGGTCCTGAGTTCAATTCCCAGCAATCACATGGTGGCTCACAACCGTCTGTAATGAGATCTGGTGCCCTCTTCTGGCATGTGGGCATACATGGAGGCAGAATGTTGCATACATAATAAATAAATCTTTTTTTTTTTTTAGGGGGGAAAAGTGATCTGGGGAGTTGGGTGATGTGGACAGATGGCTTAGTGGTTGAGAACACTTGCTGCTCTTACAGTGGACTGGGATTTGGATCCCAGCCCTTTACCAACACAGTCCTCTTCCCAGGCCCTCACTCGTCTTTTCTGAGGTGGAAGTCTTGCCCAAGCTGGTCTCAAAGTTGTGGGATCAAGAGATGTTCCTACCTCCGTGTCCCAGATTTCCGGGACTACACGTGAGCCTACCAGTCTCAGCAGGATCCAGTGTCTGTAGTGGATATAGCGATGCCGCGCCACCTGTCCTTCCTTGTGGGAGTTGACATTGTCCACAGTTCAAGAGTTCCGCCCATTCATCATCAGACTTACCAGATCCGTGGCACAGAGTTGTTAATGATGTTATAATAATATAATAATATCCTTTGTTGTCCTTTCAGTACCTGCGGGACCAATAGAGATGGCCCCTGTTTCATTTCTGGTATTAATTTCTCTATTCTGTGCATCTTGGTTCTCCTCCCTAGATAGAGATTTTATCAACTGTATTGGTCTTTTCAAAGAACTTCCTTTTAGTTTTATTTCATTTTCTCTATTTTTTTTCTGATTCCATTTATCTGTCTACCTCCCCACTCCACACCTCTTGACAGGGTCTCATGTAGCCCAGGCTGGCCTCCGATTCACTATATAGCTGAGGCTAGCATTAAACTCCTGACCCTTATGTTGCCACCTTCCATGTGGCATGGGGTTACATGTGAGCCACCCCATTTGGTTTGAGACCACAGAGTCTCAGTTTGTAGCCCAGGCTATCTCGGAACTCACTATATACCCAAGCTTGCCTCAAACACACAATTCTTCTGCCTCAGCTTCCAGAATACTGGAATTTCAGGCATGCACCACCACACCTGGCTGAGGTTCTCGTCTTATTATTCTTTTCTTCTGTTTGTCCTGGGGTTAAAATCCTAGTCTTCCTCTGGCTTCTTATGGTGGGAAATTTTGAGTATTGGTTTTAGAGGTTCCTTCCTTTATAACATACATATTTACTGGTACCAGTTTCTCTGGTGCATTTCACAAAGTCTGTATGTTCTGTTTCCGTTTAATTCAAAATATTCTTGACTCATCATGAAACATCCTTGCCTCTGTAACACTTGGGAGTCTGTTGACTCTGGACATCTGCGGTTTCCTGTTGATGCTGTACAGTTTCATAAGTGCTATCATTTTAAATTGTTGTATAGTAATCTCTTGCATAATTACAGTTAATCTTGATTGTCAAGTTTCCCCATCAGTGTGGCTCAGCAGTCCACGAGGCAGCTGTAGCAGGTGTCGTGTGTGCACCAGCACCAGCACCTGCAGTGTGTGGAGGCAGCTGTAGCAGGTGCTGTGTGTGCACCAGCACCTGCAGTGTGTGGAGTCAGAAGGTCGCAGGGTTAACCTGTAGAGCACTAAGGGAAAAGGAACATGGATTCAGGAGTAGAGCCCCACGCCAGCCTTGTCCTAGATGTTCTTGGTGCCATGTCTCTCTTATCTCTGCTATAGAGAAAATTATTTCTTCCTTATGGCCTTGTTTTGATGGCAATGGGAGAATTAAGAAAAAGCTTCTGAGCCGGGCGGTGGTGGCGCACGCCTTTAATCCCAGCACTCGGGAGGCAGAGGCAGGCGGATCTCTGTGAGTTCGAGGCCAGCCTGGTCTACAAGAGCTAGTTCCAGGACAGGAACCAAAAAGCTACGGAGAAACCCTGTCTCGAAAATCCAAAAAAAAAAAAAAAAAAAGCTTCTGTTAGGTGGAAAATTTCCTGCACGGGTCCTCTTACCTTATAGATACGTGACTGTACCTCACTACTGGACCCACAAGCTCCCTTTTGCTGGTACAAAAGGCGTAGGTCTAGGAGTCATTTGCAGAGTGTGGCAGTACAGAGTGATCTGATGTGCATTGATTGCCCTCAGGGTACTCCTGGACCAGGACATAAATGAGCTCCAGAAGCAAGTGAGAACCTTGCAGGAGAAGGAGGACCAGCTGGAAGCAACCAATTCCCAGCAGCAAGAGGCTCTCCGCAAACAGCTGGAGAACGAGAGCAGAAAGTGTGAAGAGGTAAGAAAGTGGCGGCCATGCTTCCCCGTTTTCCTGTTCCCATAGACTGGAATGTGTGTCCATCACTGCTATTTAGCCCATTACCATTGAGCACACTTTACCTACTGAATTTAGCTAGGGAAAAGAATCTACCCTAACTATATTATATCCAAGTGAAAGAGGGGGAATATAACCTCCCCGTAGCCTTCTGGGCTGTTTGGCTAAGGCTATGAATTAAACTGGCAGGAGCTGGAGAGATGGTTCAATGATTAAGAGCGCTGGCTGCTCTTTTGGAGGACATGGGCTTGATTCTAAGTTCCTACATGGAAGCTCCCACTGTCTATAACTCTAGTTCAGATGGATCCTACATCCTCTTCAGAACTCCTCAGGCACCAGACATACATGTGGTGCACAGATATACATGCAGGCAAAAGATCCCTATACATAAATAAAAATAAAAAAGATATATTTTTAAAGATCAATCAACATAGGGCAAACAAGGAGGAGCACAACCACTTTAATTACATGTATATGCATGAGTGTTCCACAAAGCATGATACTTGAAACAGGTCGGTCGTCCAAAGCTTGTACAACGTCCCGAGCTATCTAGAAAGGGCCTTGGAACCTCCGAGCACAATGGAGAGGAGCTATGGAAGGGCATGGGGAAAAATCATAGGGTGAAGAAGGGTTGTCTCAGATACAGATAAACATCCAATAGGCAGTGGTGGCGCACGCCTTTAATCCCAGCACTCGGGAGGCAGAGGCAGACGGATCTCTGAGTTCGAGACCAGCCTGGCCTATAGAGTGAGTTTCAGGTTCAATTCAATTCGGACATAGTCACCCTGAAGACTGTTTCATCAGACCTATGGGTTAGAGTTCAGTTCTCATGACTTCAGACCCAGGGGCAAGGCTGTGCCTCCAGAATTACTTGTCTCCCCCCACCCCTTTTTTAAGACAGGGTCTCGTGTGGCACCAGCTAACCTCAAATTCTTATGTGGCTGAAAATGCCTTTGACCAGTTGCTAGGATTATTAAGTAAATTCCCCTCATGTAGTTTTATGCTAGGCTGGGAATCCAACTTAAGACTTAGTGCACAGCCAGGCAGCGGTGGTGCACACCTTTAATTCCAGCACTCAGGAGGCAGAGATAGGCGAATCTCTGAGTTCAAGACCAGCCTGGTCTACAGAGTGAGTTCCAGGACAGGCTCTAAAGCTACAGAGAAACTATGTCTCAAAAAAAAAAAAAAAATTAAAAAATTAAAAAAAAAAATAAAGACTTAGTGCACACTAGGCAAGCCAGAGGAGCCACTTCCCTGGCCTGGCAGAATTTCTGACCAACCAGAAATGGACCTCCTGAGACTCAGTCACTTTGCTAGGGCACTCACACAACACAGAGCTCGCTACACTTCTGTTTCCTGGTTTGTTATAAAGGGCATTTTAAAGGTTAGAAATAGGCAACCAGACAAGGGGACACATGGGGTGAGGTCCTGAATGGTCCTGAGCCAGGAGCTCCTGTCTCCCTGCAGTAGGGGTGAGCCAGCTCCCAGCACACGGAGGAGTACCTTTCATCTCCCTGTGTCAGCGGTCCCTAGGCTCATCAGGGTTTATGTGGGGACAGACTGCTCCCTTTCCACCATCACCCCCCGCCTTTTGTTTGTCTTTTTCAGTATGTCAAGAGCAACCAGGAACTGTCAGAGAAACTATCAAAATTACAGCAAGAAAAGGATGCTCTCTGGCAAGAACACGGGCGGTTTTTGGAGCAACTTGGTGAGCATGTGAGGTAAACAAAGCAGGTTCCCTGTGGGCAAACAGGACACAGGGGCTGTTCTGCCGAAACAAAGAAACAAACAAACCAGAGCAATCACACTGATAGGGCTGTCAACAGGATTTCCCTGTCCCATCTACACTCTGTTCCAAGGAAGATGCTGGGCCCAATTCCTTCCTGAGAAGAGGGACTTAACTGTTTCCTGAGCTCTCTGTCTATATCTTGCTTTCTTCAGAAATACCCTCTCACTGTCTTCAAGGGTTTTCCCTACAGTCTTTAATATTTACTTATTTGTTTTTAATTTCTGTGTATGTGTGTGAGTCTGCATGCATTCATTGTGCACTCTGTGGGAACCCTTGGTGGCCAGTAGAGGGCGTCAGAACCCCTGGAATAGGAGTTACCCATGCTTGTGAGCTGCCATGTGGGTGTTGGGAACTGAACTGGTGTCCTCTGCAAGAGCAACAGGCATGCCTAACCACTGAGCCATTTCTCCAGTCTCTCTCTTACTTCCTTTCCTCGGTCTGGACAGTATGTGCACTGGACGCCTGACAACCTGGGAGCTCAAAAGTCTCAGCTGAGACTTTGGCTCATACTTGGCCAAGCACATTAGCCATCACTACCTGTCACCTGCCTCCGTGGAGCCTTCCTGGGACCTCCCTGAGGCCAGGCACAAGTCTCACTCTCGCACTACTAGCAACAAAAAGTGTCAGCACGCTGGTACCAACCTGCTACAGAACTCCCCCTACTGGTGGTTATGAAACTACACTATTTTACTCAGTGTATTTCATACTTTAGCCAGCAGTTGGCGCCAGACAGCGCAAAGAGCAAAAAAAATGCAAGCGGAAAAGTTTTGCTGGCTCTAGACCTGCGGGAATCCGCCAGCCATCCCGCCACAGCCCTGATTCTGTTTGGAATGACTCAGTGGTCCAATGAGTGAATAGTACTATGCCTCATTAATGCACTGGCAAGCGTTCAAAAGCATCTCTCCTCTACTGCCATCATGCTGGAGGAGTTGCTGTTTCTCCACATCCTTCTTTGTGGCGAGTACCATAGTCGGGGGGGGGGGGGGGGACCTTGATGAAAATTTCCTCCAACATTCTTGCTTTTGATGTATGTAGAACACATGTCCAAAAAACTAATACACAGCTCAGTGCATTGTGGCAAGTGTATATGCATGTAACTCCCACCTCTATCACGGCGTGGAACATGTCCCCCACTGCTGAACTGTCTCCTGCTGGTGTGCAGTCTGCCGCTCTCTCCTATCCTTAGGAAGCCACTGTTGTGACGTCCGCATTTTCCAGATTTCTGAACAGACTCGTTTTGCACGGTATTCTCATTATGTCTGACTTCCGTCACCCACCCTCTCCCATTATTTACATACACACTTAGCCAGGGCTTTCCACTCTATTTTGAGTATGGGGGGGCGGGGAGTTACATCTGTGAGGTTGGATAATTTTCTATGTTATTTACGCATGACCTTTAGAAAAATGGATCCAATCCTGGCTGCATGTGCCTGAGTACTGACATACATGAATTTAATCAAGATCTATGAGGGGAAGGGGAGTCAGTGTTTCCCAAAGCATCACCATACGTTTGTAACATGTATCCAGAGCTGAAGAGCACAGACCTCCGAAGCACAGGGTTTTTTTTTTTTAATAATTCATTTAAATTCATTTTATGTGCATTGGTTTGAAGGTGTCAGATCCCCTGGAACTGGAGTCAACGACAGTTGTAAGCTGCCACGTGGGTCCAGGTCTTCTGGAAGAGCAGCTAGTGCTCTTAACCACTGAGCCATCTCTCCAGCCTCCGAGACACAGTGCTTTAGAAAAGAAAACTGTCATGATTTTACTGTAGTGGCACACACCTATAATCTCAGCTCTCGGAAAGTAGAGGCAGAAGGATCAGGAGTTCAAAGCCAGCGTAGGCCGCGATGTGAGGCACTGCCTCAAAACCAAGAAATCTACTGGGGCCCTGTGAAGACCTGGGAGATATGGAGGAGGGAAAGAGGTTGGTGCACTGTGAGGTGCTCCACCTCTGTTGCGCCCCAGAATGCCCATACCCAGGAACAGTCCCGCCACGCAGTCCCAACGCCAAAGGAAGTGAGATTGTGCCCGGGAGGGAGTCATCTTCTAGGGAACTGAAAACTATCACAGAAGTGTGTGTCTCACACTATGTAGTAGGTGCTGTGCAAGGGCCTCGGACTGAAATGGGTCTGTGGCAAATTTACAAATGAAGCTGTCTATCGCGAGTTATTTAGTTAGAGTACTGTAGGAGACAATGAATAGAAATGGATTCAGAAGCCAGGGGCAGCTCAGTCAGTAGCGTTACAAGAGGGCCTGAGTTTGGGTCCACAGAAACCATGTAACAAGCCTGTAACCCTGGTGCTGAGGGAGAGGAGGAGACAGGGGGATCCCTGGAGCTCCTGGCCAGTAGTCAGCCTAGTCAAACGGGTGAGCTTCAGATTCAGTGAGATACTCTATCTACATATAAGGTGGAGGGCAACACTCAGACATCGACCTTGGGCCTTTGTACTTAACCACACATTTATGCATGCCTGCATGTACACATGAACACACATACACGCATGCACACATATATGCACACACAAAGCAAAAGATATAAAACTGGACATGTGATACACGTCCATAACCCCAGCACTGGGATTATGAGTCTGAGGCCAGTCTGGGCTACATAGTAAGTTCCAGGCCAGTGTAAGCTATACAGTAGGACTCTGCCTAAAGAACTGAAAAGAGGCATGCAGTATGTGGGGGTGTTTCTGTCTTAGCTGACAGTGCAGATATAAGCAGAACAGGCTTGCATGGAGCTTCGCTGCATCAGAAGCCTAGGTTTCTATTATTTTGTTGTTGCCTGAGCATCTTGTAGGGACTTTTTGTTGTTGTTGTTGTTGTTGTGGTTAGTTGGTTAGTTGGGTTTTGGTTTTTCAAGACAGGATTTCTCTGTGTAGCCCTGGCTGTCCTGGAACCAGACCAGGCTAGCCTCATGGAACCCACTCACATGGCTGACAACAGCTCACTACAACAGCCGCACGTCAGTCAGTAATCAGGCAGAGACAGCAGTGCATGCTGGGTTCCTTTACAGCACGCTGCCTTCCTCTTTATATTCTGTTAGCTAAAATGGACATGGATTTATGTAGCCATAACAAAAGCTAGACAGGGGCTGGAGAGATGGCTCAGTGGTTAAGAGCATTGCCTACTCTTCCAAAGGTCCTGAGTTCAATTCCCAGCAACCACATGGTGGCTCACAACCATCTGTAATGAAATCTGGTGCCCTCTTCTGGCCTGCAAACATACACACAGACAGAATACTGTATACATAATAAATAAATAAATATTTTTTAAAAAAGCTAGACAAATCTAGCTATTAATTTAGATTTTAATTTAGATATTTAGATTGATTTAGATTTTTTTTCAAGACAACCCTTGCTCTGTCAAAATTCATGGATTCTGTAAAGACAAAAAGAAAACAAGGGGAATAGAAAGATGACTCAGAGGTTAAGAGCATTGGCAGCTCTTCCAGAGGCGGGGAGTTTAGTTCCCAGCAACCACATGGAGGCTCACAGTCATCTGTCATGAGATCTGGTGCCCAGCAACTGCATTTTGCTTTTATAGAAACTACAAAGACAAACACCACTGCCACAAAGCCAAGCTTCAAAAGGTCAAGGACCGTCTAACCCATGAGTTAGAAATACGAAATAAGAGGATTAAAGAACTCGAAGATGAAACTGGGAAACTGCAACAAAAGATTGCGCTGGTGAGGAAAAACAAAAAGCCCAGAGTGCACTGACTTCACTGGTGGTTAGCCGTTCAAGAGCACCTGCTCATTTCTCATTACCCAGGGCCCCAGCTTCCATCTTTCCGTGTGTTGAATTCTCTTTATTTTTAATGCACATGTATGTATGTGCACACATCCTTGTGTGTGCATGTCTGTGTGTCCGCGTGTGTGCATGATTGCTTATATGTCGATGCATGTGGATAATGTCAGGAGACAAGGTCAGGGGTCATCTCCCAGAGCATGCATGAAGTTCCTCCTTTCTCTCATTGACCTGGTATTCACCAAGGAGACTGAAGCCAGCAGCAGCCCAGGGATCCCCATCTCTTTACCACTCATGGCTGGAATTCCAAGCGCTCAAGCCGTGCCCAACATTTTTAGGTGGGTTCTAGGGATCAGACTCAGGGTCTCATGCTTACAGGGCACTTTACCAACCCAGCTAACCCCACCAGCCTGAATGTAAGGAATCCCCTAAGAACCTGCAAGGCTTTTAGGGTTGCTAATCCAAATAGGATATTGAAGAGGTGCCTCACTAGTAATCTGCCATTGTCCCACCTACAAATGGAAATATCCATCTTAGAGTGATGGCTCGGGAGTTAAGAGCACTTGCTGCTTTTACAGTGGACCCAGGTCTGGTTCTGAGAACACTCATGGTGGCTCATAATCATCCAGTTCTAGGGGATCTGACACCCTCTTCTGGCTCCATCGGGCACCAGTCATGCATGTGGTTTGCACACATGTATATGTAGGCAAAGCACACATATACATAAAATAAAAAGAAATCTTTTTTTAAAAAAAAATTAGTCTTTTGGGTGTGCACAAATTTGGTAAGAGAGTGTCCCCCAAATTCATGTCTCTTACGTAGAGTACCAGATGCAAGCTGCCAGTTTGGAAAGCCTGCCTCTGCAGGTGTAGTCAGTTAAAATGAGGTCATCCTAGATGAGAGCGAATTCGAAGTCCAATTGCCTGTGTCTTTGTACGAGGAGTGGCAGATGCAGAGACAAGGACACGTCCCATGGGAAGGAGCATCTCACGAGGACAGAAGTGGAGAGGGAAAGGGAATGTCTATAAAGCCAGAGAACATGGAGGATGCCCGGCAACCATGCAACAGGAGGTGGCTTGGAACAGGCTCCCTGTGAGGGCTCAGGGTACAGTCCAGCATAGAGCACTTCCCTGACAGGCACAAGGCCCTGGCTTCAACCTCCACCTCCAGTACTGACAGAGAGACCTTCTGGGTCCCTAGAACTAACCCTGGCAACATCTTGATTCACTTCTAGCCCCCTAGCATGGTGATAAAGTCAATTTGCCACATAAAGCCACTAAGTATGTGATAATTTGATTTGTCTAAGGCACGGACAGGAGGCTAAGTTCTTAACTTTCTTCTCTGCCTAAAAATGAAGGTAACTGAAGGCCGGCTAGATGGCTCAGTGGGTAAAAGCACCTGCTGCCAAGCCTGACAACCTGAGTTCAATCCCCAGGCCTCACATGGCGGAAGGAGAGAACTGATTCCTGCTGCTTATACCTAGGCCTCCACATACGTGTTGTGGTGCACACCCATACACACATAACTGCTTAAAATAAATTAACAAATTAAAAGAGAACACAGCAAGTTGAGCATGGTGACACAGGCCACAATCCCAGCACTCAAGAGGCTGAGGCAAGACTCTCACTATAGAGTATATCAAAACAACAACAAAATATCTACAAAGCCGATGGAAATGTATCCAGGGGCAAGAATATGGAAAGCAGTTACACTTACTGGTGGTTTGATACCTACTGGGATTAAAATACAGGAAAGACACTGTTGCTTGCTAGAAATTGGCTGTCACAGTATTTCTTTGTTGTTGTTGTTTTGTTTTTCGAGGCAGGATTTCTCTGTGTAGCCCTGACTGTCCTGGAACTCCCTCTATAGACCAGGCTGTCTAGGTCTGGGACTCTCAGAGATCCACCTGCCTCTGCCTCTGCCTCCCAAGTACTGGGATTAAAGGTGTGCACCGCCACCGCCCAGCCCACCATGGTATTTCTAATTGTGAATGCATACATTCCCTAAGTAAACACCACAAACAGGAGGGCAGCTAGTATAAGTAAGCATGTTGGCAGCAGGCGGATGCCAACAGATTTGGGGCCAGAAAGAGAGAAAGCAAGAGTTACTGTTAAGATATAGGAACATGGGCTGGGGAGATGTCTCAGAAGTTAAGAGCACTGACTGTTCTTCTGGAGGTCCTGAGTTCAATTCCCAGCAACCTCATGGTGGGAGATGTGGTGCCCAGAACACTTTATACATAATACATGAATCAAAAAACAAAAGCCATGGGAACAGACTGAAGTCTTTCATGTATATGTTGTTGCCCCTTGTGCTCACCCCCAGGAGAAGGAGTTCCAGGGCCAGATCATGACCCAAAACGACATCCTCCTCCTGGAAAAGAGGAAGCTGCTAGAACAAGTCACAAATCAAGAAGAACTGATCTGCAGCAATAAGTCCACAGTCTCTGCAATCCAGAGCAAGTAGGTGCAGCAGACACAGGTGCTTCTGGGGACTGTGGGGAGGGGGCGACTGCGAGTCTATTCTGCTGACTTCGGCTTCCAGGTGTCCAAGCAAGTGACAGGCACTGTGGCATTAAAGACGGTGTCGGGATGGGGGGAGTCTGTATAACAGTGGTAAAGCACATGCTTAGCATGCATGAGACCCTGTGTGCCATCCCTGCACAGAAAAAAAGGGAGGGAGGGAGTGAAGGAGAGAGGGAGGGGCAAAGGGAAGGAGAGAGGAAGCAAGGAAGACATTTCTAGCTATGCCTCTGATTTATGCCATGTTTAGGGCGTTTTTACTGGATAAAGAAAACCAGCAACTGCAGGAAAACTGCCTCCGGCTCATGCAGCAAATCAGTCTCCTAGAACGCATTATAAGGAGCATCCAGATTCGCAGAGCGGAAGTAAGATGTGCACTTCGTACTGGGTCCTGACTCTAAGGTTTGGTTCGCGGGTTCACCCTGCCCTCTCTTGGCTTCCTCTAGAACCATAGCCTGCTCCAGGCCACACAGTGAGCTGTGACAGAGGCTTCTCGAGGAGACATGGAGTAGCAAACCTGTGACTGTTCTTGGTGACCCCTGCTCATCACTGGGTCAATTTTGATAACACTTTTACCCTGTGTGATTCCCAAAGACATCTGTGTATGCCTCTGAGCATCTTTCTTAACGTGCTACATTGTCGTTGCCTTTTCTCTTCTCTAGATCAATAACTCAGCAGTGAGGTCCCAGAGGGCAAGGACTGTAGCTCATACGTGACCATACCCGAGGACAGGCATAGCTCATACATGACCATACCCGAGGACAGGCATAGCTCATACATGACCATATCTGTGGACAGATATAGATCATACTTACCCGTATCTGCAGACAGACACAATAGAATGCTTTGAGAATGAATGGATGCTGTTTTCCCAGATATCCCTCCTTCTGAACAAGACTGTTGACAGTGTATTAGTCTAACCCTGTTTAGAAAGAAAGAAAAACAAATCTGAGGCTCAGAAAGGTCCAGTGAAGCCAGTTTAGTCGGCTAATGAGTCAAGACTAAGGAGGACAACCAAGTCAGAGAAAAACAATTTCAAATTAAAGCAGATCCTCCTGCCTCAGTCTCTTGAGTGCTGAGATTACAGGCATGGGCCACCATGGCCAGATTTTATCATTTTTCCTGGGAAGGACCATCTTATTTTTAAAGTCATAAAGCTCAAAAAAAGACAAGGCCATGTATGACAGACACACAATTAATATGGGTCTCAGAAGCGAAAGCTGGTTTTTTTTTTTTTTTATTTTCGAGACAGGGTTTCTCCATAGCTTTTGGTTCCTGTCCTGGAACTAGCTCTTGTAGACCAGGGCTGGCCTTGAACTCACAGAGATCCGCCTGCCTCTGCCTCCCGAGTGCTGGGATTAAAGGCGTGCGCCACAACCGCCCGGCAGGAGCGAAAGCTGAAAGTTCATTCTAAGATCAGGATCAAGATGAGGCATTTCTGCTCTAACCACTTCTGTTCAGTGCACTTCTGGAAGTCCTGGATGGGGTCACTTGACAAAGAGGCTTCCAGATAGGAAAGGAAGAAGTAAAACTGTCACTGTTGGCTGGTGATATGATCTCACATACAGAAAATCATAACTGCCCCGTACTCCCTCTAAAACTCCAGTAGAACAAGATAAGAAGACAGTCAAGTTACAGGATCACATACAATCAAGAGCCTCAGTTCACTAACAATGACTCACATGAGAAAGAAATAAGCCAGCAAGACGCTCACTGGGTGAAAATGCTCGCTGGCAAGTCTGACCGAGTTCCATCCCTAGAATGCACACGGTGGAAGGGAGAACCAGCTCCCACAAGATGTTTACTGGTCTCTGCATACAGACAGACAAACAAATAAATGTAATGGGGAAAGAAAGAAATCAGGAAAGAGACAAGTGTAGAATGCTTGTCTGGGACACTCAGCATCCTAGTTCAATCGCTATTGCCTCTCCCCTCAAAAGTTTGGGCTGGGGCTGTAGTTCAGTTAGAACACTTGCCTAGTATGCACTTGGCTCTTGGTTTGCTCCCTAGCAACGCGTGTGTGTGTGTGTGTGTGTGTGTGTGTGTGTGTGTGTGTGTGTGTTTGGAGAAAGAGAGAGAGAGATGGTGGAACAGGGAGAGAAGAAAGTGAATAAAGGAGAGGAGAGAGGGGGAAAGAGAAGAGGGCAGGAAGGGGAGAGAGGCAAGAGCTATGAGAAGGCACTAGAAGGGGGAGGGCAGCTATTCATTCTCTACCCTTTTATTCTTATATTGCTTGTAGTATGTTGTATGGTTTAAGACTGAATAGGGCCGGGCGGTGGTGGCGCACGCCTTTAATCCCAGCACTCAGGAGGCAGAGGCAGGCGGATCTCTGTGAGTTCGAGACCAGCCTGGTCTACAAGAAAGAGCTAGTTCCAGGACAGGCTCCAAAACCATAGAGAAACCCTGTCTCGAAAAACAAAAACAAACAAACAAACAAAAAAAAAAAAGACTGAATAGGGCTGGAGCATTGCTCAGTGGTTAAGAGTAACTGTTGTTCTTGCAGAATTACCCTGGGTTTACTTCCCTGCACCCACATCAGCTGGCTCCCAGCCACCGGTACCTCCAGCTCCAGGGGATCCAATACACATACACACATACATTCACATACTCACATACAAAACAAAAATAATAAATATTTCATGATATTTTTTTTTCTTTTAGGAAACGATAATCAGTGACAATGCTGCTTTTGAAATACTCAGAAAGATACTACCTTTGCAGAGCTCCAGGTGAGTCAATGCATCAGCCAGCCATGATCTGCACACCTGGCTCCTCACTGGTTCTGAGTGGCTGGCTTGAGGAAACACAGCTTTGGGTTTTTTGGTTGTTTTTTTTTTTCCTGCATTTAGCGTTTGAATCTGCTCTCAGCCCCTGATCTCTTCACCCCCTTTCTAGTCCTACAGAATGCGGATCTCAGGCAGAGGGTAATTCCTGAGCATGGGCTTCCGGAAGCCTTTGTTTTGTTGTTTTATTTGATCCTGACAGCTGTGGAATGCTGTCCCTATCAATGCCATATGCCCGTAGTCCTGCACATCTGCCAGGAAGTTCTGTGCATGTTTATGTCGTCACACGTGGCCTTTCTCAGTTTCTCAGGAACAGGTTTGGTATTGTCAGCTGAAAATCTCCAGGAGACTGAACTACATAAATCAGGAGGAACAACAGCAATCCCCAAGTCCCCCGAACCTCTTTCATGTTCACAGAATTCTGAAAATGGATATATAAATGTGACTTCTCTAAAAGAGACATACAATATGCAAGGGGACCAAAAACTGGGACTGTGACATCACTGCTGTCTAAAAAATGTTAACTGAACCTAGTGACTCAGAGCATGGATGGAAAGGTCTCACAGAACACCCTGGAAAGCAGCAAGGAGTCTTCAAAATCACTGACTAAACAGTCATTAAAAGCTTTCTAAAGATGGAGTTGTTGTTTGTTTGATAGACCCATTAATAATGATTTTTTTGTTTTATTTTCTGTGTATTGATGTTTTGTCTGCATGTGTCTGTCTACTCCATGCATGAACGGCCAGAAAGGGCATTGATTCCCCTGAGACTGGAGTTGCAGACAGCTGTGAACTATCATGTGGGTGCTGGGAATTGAACCCCAGCCCTCTGCAAGAACAAGTGTTCAAAACCACTGTAACATCTCTCCAGCCCTAAGAAACTAATTTGTAAAAATAACTTTAATAGGGCTGGAGCAATGGCTCAGAGGTTAAGAGTGCTGACTGTACTTCCAGGGGTCCTGAGTTCAATTCCCAGCAACCACATGGTAGCTCACAACCATTAATAATGAGACACGGGGTCCTCTTCTGGCTGTATGGATAAGTGCAGAGAGAACTTTGTATACATAATAAATTTAAAACACTTATTTAAAAAAATAACTTTAATAGTCCTCCACCAGACAAGATTAATGTCTGTTAAGCATGGCAGGGGAGGGACTAGCAGCTAGTGAGTAAATTCACTGTTTAGACCATACCAAAATAAAGCTTACTACTTTACATGAGGCAGTGGGGTGGACACTAAGAGAAACACACTTGTAACTTAACCGTTCTTATCAAAACACATTTCATTTTGGAGTTAATCGCTTATTGTCCTTATTCAAATATGTTTTGGTTTGGGGACTTTTGAGACACCATCTCCTGTGGCCCAGCTGAGCCTCGAATTTGACGGGCCAGAAGATGACCCTGAACTCCTACTCTTCCTCCCTCCACCTCCCAAAGACCAGGGTTGCAAGCACGCTCTACCACACCCTGCTAATACATGGATTTTTATTTTAAGTTTTCATTAGATCTTCAAGAACTTCATCTAGTGTGTTTTGAGTATAATCAACCCCTCTCCCAATTTCTCCCAGAGCCACACCCCTACCATGTGTACCCAACTCGATGTTTTTTGGTGTTTTTTTTAGACCAGGCTGGCCTCGGACTCACAGAGATCCACCTGCCTCTGCCTCCTGAGTGCTGGGATTAAAGAAGAAGAAGTGTGCCACCACTGCCCGGCCTTGTTTTTTGTTTTTTTTTTTTTGTTTGTTTGTTTTGGGTTTTTTTGTTTGTTTTTGTTTTTCGAGACAGGGTTTCTCTGTGGCTTTGGAGCCTGTCCTGGAACTAGCTCTGTAGACCAGGCTGGCCTCGAACTCACAGAGATCTCCTGTCTCTGCCTCCCAAGGGCTGGGATTAAAGGCATGTGCCACCACCGCCCAGCCAATGTTCTTTTTTTAAAGCTCATCAAGACCAGTTTTTGCTGCTCATATGGTCTTGGCTGTATGGCCTTCCAATGAAGCATGGACGACTTAGCAGTTGCTAAGACTATTAAAGAAAACTGATTCCTCCCTCTCCCAGCAGCTACCGATTGACAATAGCTCCTTGAATGAAATAAGTATTTTTTTAAAACAGCCATTATCATATTATACATTCATTTTAATAGTGTTTGTGTGTGTGTGTGTGTGTGTGTGTGGATGTCCATATAGAGGTGAGGATTCAACACTGAGTACCTTCCTCCATCTCTGCAGTTTTTACAATTAGTATTTCTCTGTGTGTGCGTGTGTGTGTGTGTGTGTGTGTGTGTATGTGCATACCTATGCAAGCACTGAGGCCAGAGTCTTCCTCTATTATTTACCACCTATTAGTTTGAGGCACAAGCTCTCCTTGTAATGGATATAATTAAAAATGCAGGATCCCCTGTGGCGGCAGGCAAGAGAAATGCTGCAGGTCCCCAAGCGGTGGTGGCAGGCAGCAGGCTCTGAGAGCAGCCAGTCCCAGGCAGGGATGGCTGCAGGTCCCTGAGCTGTGATTGGTCCCGGGCAGGGCAACACGAGACCAAGCCGCAGGTGGCTGGTCCTGGGCTGTGAGCCACGGGGCAGCAAGAAACAGGATAGGCAGGCCCTGCAGAGTGAGGGCTCAGCCAGGAAACTGAAGATCAGCCTGCCTCAGCAGGTGAGGGAGGGAGTGGGCGTGGCTTGTCTATTAAAGAGACAGATCAATCACTACACTCCTTGAACCTGGGGTTCACATTTTCCAACTAGTTTGGAAGCCACTAAGCCAACGAACATCTTGTCTCCACCCTCCTTGGAGATTACAGGTATGCGCAGGATACCCAATTTGTCACACGGGTGCTGGGATGCTGTGGACCTTGTAAGCATTGTGGCTCAGATGGCTAGGGATCCTGGCAGTCGGGATTCAAGAAATACTGAGCATTACAGCTTGGGTAGAAGAGTATTCGGACAGTCGGGGCCAGGGAATAGCGGTAGCAGCTGACAGCCCTGCTCTAAGGAAAGGTTTCCCCAATGTAACAACTCTGTTCCCGCAGGAGAGGGCTTCCCGAGCGAAGTTGTTACAGTTTGGCTCCAGTGCTCAGGAGTGTTAGCAACTCTGCTCTGCTAGGGGCAGGGTTCCCCAGGAAAAGGGTCACAGCCCTGTTCCGCTCAGCTCCTGTCTCTGACTTCCCAGGCAAAGTTGTAACAACTCGCAGCTGCTAGGGGAAGGCCCTCGAGAGAAAGTGTTAACAATCCCACTCTGCTCAGCTGGCTCCGTCTGCTCTGTCTCTGCTCTGGGAAAAGAAGGTCTTTACCCAAACCTCCTGCAAGAGATTCACTGTGAGGGAAGAATCCAGGAGAGTGGCTGCCTCTACCAGGGTGGAAGAGGAGCCACTGCAAAATGAACAGGTGCAGGACTTATATAGATAGGACTTCTTGGGATGGGGGTCGGGGGAGCCAAACTGTGTTTTCTTCACTGGCCTTTCTAAGCTTTTTGGCTCTAGATTGGGGGCTAGGGCATATTTCTTTTCCTGACTCTGATTCTGAGGTCAAAGTGTATTTCTTTGGCACTGGTTTCAGAGTCACGATGTATTTCTTTGGTTCTGGGTTTGGGGCTAAAGTATTTCTTTCACTGGCTCCTGTCTCAGAACCATGGTGTATTTCTTTCGCTGGAGCCCCGGGGGGTTTCTTTGACTGCCCCCTTTCTCCTACAGACGTCCTAAACCATCTGTTCAGCCCTAATTCCAAAAGGATATGGCAAACCATGTATGTAATTCCAACAATCAAAAGATGGTGCGTTTGAAGCCAGCCAGTGAAACACAGCAAGACTGTCTAAAAATGAAAACATAAGGTGAAAAAAACATTTCAAAAAAACCTCAAGAAAAAAAAAAAACTCAAGGCCCTAAAAGACATAGCAATCTAATGTCCTCCACAACAGAGGCAGAGCGGCTAGGCATTTCATCCTTGTGTAATTGAGAAGAATGGTGTGAGACGAGGCTAGGAAGTAGGGGGCAGGGGAGGGGTCTCTACTTCCGGGCCTTAGCTACCAGCGGTGGCAACTAGGTGCCCTTTAGAGCTTCGCACAAACAACTGCGTTTATTTTAAATATGCCAAGCCCCGCACGATTTACAAGCACAAAGGTTTGTTTTAAAACTGCAGCTCTGAGGGAAATGAGCTGGAAGCTTGAGGCAGAAATGAAATTACATTTCCAGCATCGGGAATGAGCCAGCCTACATATCAGACCAACTTAAAACATGGAGGGCGACAACCAGGGGGTCCTCCTCTCGTGGGTGCCCCTTCAGGGAACTGGGGAAGGAGGGGGAAAAACCTGGAGGGTCCTCCTCTCGTGGGTGCCCCTTCAGGGAACGGGGGAGGGGGGACACGACAACGACACACCAAGAGTGACGGTTCAGCAAATGCTGCCTGCAGGAGATTCATTTGTTGCACTAGTACAATCAGGCGAGCGGGGAGCCCGTCGCCTTTGGCAAAGATGCCTGCGCTTCCTTGCTTCTGCATCTTCTCCCTTCATCCCCGCCTTCCGTCAGCATGGATCTGCCAGCCCGCTACGTCGCACGCTTTGCTTTGCAAGCTCCCGGCAGCCCGCCCCGCACTTCCGGGGGCGGAGCCCAACCTCCATCGGTTTCCCCTGCGCCTGAGCTTTGGATGAATTCCACCAGACGGGTCGCCGGAAGCTGATCTTCTCCTTCCGGGTCGGGGCCATGGCGGTGGCAAATTCAAGTCCAGTCAATCCGGTGGTCTTCTTTGATGTCAGCATTGGCGGCCAGGTGAGGTGCGGGTAACCCAGCGGACCTGCGCGGGCGGGCAGGCACGGGTGAGGGAGGCGGCTGAGGGGGCCCTTCTAGCTCTCCCGAGTCAGGCTGGGCCAGGGCGGCGGAGATAGGAGCTTCTGAGCTGCGTGGGCAGCGGCCGTGGGCGCTGAGCCTTGGGTCTCCCGTCCCTTGCAGGAAGTTGGTCGCATGAAGATCGAGCTGTTTGCAGACGTGGTGCCTAAGACGGCAGAGAACTTTAGGTAAGGAGATGCTCCAACTGAACCAGAGTAGCTGAGTCCGAAGCCGGTCTTTGCAATGTCTGCCCCTGTCCATTCGTTCACTGCCTTGGGAGCTCTGTGTTCTGGGTATTACCCTGGCTGGATAGCTACCGGGTTTGAGCGTTCTCGTGTCAGTTTCTGTTACTAGTCCACATGCCTGCATGCCCTGCCATTTGGCCGACTTGGTGGCCCCACTGTTGGTACTCTCCTCTCCTGAGATTAGAGATGCGTCAAGCAGTGATGGCCTGATGACTGAATCGTTCACCCTTTCTTTCCTTTTAGGCAATTCTGCACTGGAGAGTTCAGGTCAGTCTCGGATGTGTTTGACCTTTCCCCCTACTCCTGAAGGGTGTCCTGGGGGTTTGGTGAGGGTATTGGGGAACATGGGCAAATCTTGAGCGATGAAAGATGATATTCAGAGGGTGTCTCCATTATTGATGTGTTCTTGAGCTCAGTTCTATCCAGTTCTTTATGAGAGTCCTCTTAGCTTCCAGTGTGTCCTAAACGGGAAGGACCCCTCATCACTCCAAGCCTCCTTCTTTTTGGTTACAGGAAAGATGGTGTTCCAATCGGATACAAAGGAAGCACCTTCCATAGGTAAGACTTTGGGCATGCAGGAAATGCGGTCATCGTTTGGTATCTATACAGGCAATCCTGTACACCTGAGTACAAAACCTATGCATGGTTGTTGTTTAAAGTGTCCGTATTCAGGGCTGAGGATAGAGCTGGGCAGAGAATTTGCCCAGCATGCGTGAGGCTCTGGGTTCAGCACTCAGCACCAGATAGCTGGGGTACAGCTTCCTTTGCACCTTAAGTCACCCACGCCGGCTCTGTGTAATACCGCATTGTAGAAATGATGGCAAGGAAGACACTGTATCAGTTTGGTTACAGGTACGCTTCTGTATGCTTCCATACCCGGCTTTTATGTGGGGTCTGGTCCCCATATCGAGGACTTTATGCACTGAACCATCTCCCTTGCTCCAGGTTATGATTTTAGTAGAGGCTTTTGTAATACTGTTATCAGGAAGTCATCTGTAGGAACCTGACCTTTATGAGCACCTAGTTTTCTGTATTTACCTGTTTTTGTTAGGGTTTGATAGAAGTTGTACCACTTTAATCCTGAAATTTTTTCATGTCCTCCATATCAGGGGCATTAGAGCTATGGTCATTAATCCTCCCCGGCATTCTTGTGAAGTAGTATGTGTTACCCACATTCTTTATGGAAGGAAACTGAAGCCAAGAAAGGCTAAGGACTACGCCTGGGTATAAAAGCTTACATTGCCCTGTGTGTGTAGCGGTCCCATTGCACATGGAGTTGCTGTTGTTCTTTTCCCCCCAAATTTGCATTGAGCCCTTGACATGTTTTTCTTTTGGCGAATATGTTATTTCTTCCTGCCAAGTTTCAGCCCCTTTCTACTGTTCAGGTGGTGACTCATACACCCCA
Source organism: Alexandromys fortis (assembly GCF_014885135.2). Taxonomy (NCBI): domain Eukaryota; kingdom Metazoa; phylum Chordata; class Mammalia; order Rodentia; family Cricetidae; genus Alexandromys; species Alexandromys fortis. The sequence goes on from NW_026068004.1 coordinate 3,818,318, forward strand.
GATCAACCCAGAGATGCCCCTGAAGTTGAACTTTTTATGTTAGTAATCCCTCGGCTTGCTCACTCCAGGGGTGAAGACTCATTCTCTGTGCCACCGTGGTAAACGCTGTACTTCAGACAAACTACTAATCAACCATGCCAGTGACTAAACCACTGAATCCTTCCCTCAGGACTTTTTTTTTTATTCTGTTTCAGGGTCATAAAGGATTTCATGATTCAGGGTGGAGATTTTGTTAATGTGAGTACTGCTTCTTTGCTTGGCTCTTCTTCCTGTCAGGCCCCAGTCTTGAGATCTAAGAATACTGCTAAGTTAAGTGGAGAGAGCGTGGGCATGGGGATGTGCTGTAGAATTGCTGGCTACCACTGTCTTTGTCCTCAGAACACATATCTCTACCAAACTTGAATCGTTAAGTTCCATTGTCCAAACGTGAGCCTTTTGTAACCAGAAATTGGACTCTGCTAGGATACCTAAAGATGATCCGAGGTGGTCAACATACATTGTTCAGGGGCTGGAGAGATGGCTCAGTGGTTAAGAGCATTGCCTGCTCTTCCAAAGGTTCTGAGTTCAATTCCCAGCAACCACATGGTGGCTCACAACCATCTGTAACGAGGTCTAGTGCCCTCTTCTGGCCTGCAGGCATACACACAGACAGAATATTGTATACATAATAAATAAATATTAAAAAAAAAAGAATTACATTTTAAAAAAATATATACATTGTTCACAGAAAACTTTGAAATTAGCTGCAATTTTTCCCCCCAAAAGAAAGTGAGCGGGCTGTTTGTGTCCCCTATTTTTCCTTCCACTTCTGGTGTCACCGTCTAAAACTCTAGTTTTCTGTTTGCTTTTTGTGGGTCTTCCTTTCTTTTTTCCTTTCGAAAGCTGAGGTTTTAGCCACAACCCACTTAGTGGCAAGGGATCCGATTAGGAAAGGCAGGTGGTTCGAAGAGACTTTCTTCTGCTTGCTGAGGTATCCCTGGGATCTCCATACTTCGCTGCTGACCATGACTGTTTTGTGTCCACACTATTTGTGTCCCCATCCCAACTTTGGAGTGTGCCCAATAAGCTACGATTTTTTTCTTTCTTACACTGCTTTTCCCTTAGCCGCCCAGTTTTGTGCATGCTGTTTCTTACTGTCAGTATTGCGTAATTGGGTGTCTGGGAAACGTAAGTGTAAGTTTAGATTCCTGGGAGTTTTTAAGATCCTATTCCCCCTACGGAGGGTAGCATAGGACCCTACTCCCCCTTCGTAGGGTAGCATAGGATCTTACTCTGTGGGTACCTAAACTTACATGCATATACCCATACCACACACACAACACATAATTAAAAATAATACAAATAAACCATTTTTTAAAACTGGGAAATTTGGGAGCCAGAGAGATGGCTCAGAGATTAAGAGCCCTGGTGGCTCTTCCAGAGGACACAGGTTTGATTCCCAGCACCTACATGGTAGTTCATAGTCACCTATAACTCCAGCTCTATGAATGTGAAAAAGAATAAGAAGGGGTTTATGGAAGGGTCTGGAGGGAGGAAAGGGAAGAGGAAATGATGTGATTATCTCAAATTTTAAAATATTTTATAAAAATAAATCTTTTTTTGTTTTTTTGTTTTTATTTTGTCTAGACAGGATTTCTCTGTGGCTTTGGATCCTGTCCTGGAACCAGCTTTTGTAGACCAGGCTGGCCTAGAACTCACAGAGATCCACCTGCCTCTGCCTCCTGAGTGCTGGGATTAAAGGTGTGCGCCACCACCACTGCCTGGCTAATAATAAATCTTAAAGAGATAAAGAAGCTAGACTTTAAGTGCAACAGTGTTTCTTCTCTTCGCCCATCCAATGGGTGTGCATTAGTGGGCATGCAGGTGTGCAAGCCTGTGGATGTGTGTGTGTACACCAGTAGGCCCACAGGTGAGCAAGTCTGTGGATGTGTGCGTGTGCTCACATGCACACAGGTATGCAAGCCTGTGGGTGTGGAGCCCAGAGGAAGACATTAGGTGTTCCCTGTCAGTCACTTATTGCCTTAAGGAAAGGTCTCAATAGATCATTTGCTGCTTGGTTCAGTGAGGGTAGCTGACTGACTAGCTCACAGTATCTGCCTTTCTCTACATGTTAATTCTGGAGGCATGTACAGCCATGCCTGGCTTTCTTTCTTTTTTTTTTTTTTTTTTTTCCTTTTTCTTAATGTGTGTGCTAAGGATTTGAACTCGGGTCCTCATGGTTGGATAGCAGCCAGCTTTTATCTACTGAGCCATTCTCCCCAGCCCTGTGAGTGTTCTTCCTCTGGTTTCAAGGGTGCCGAACACTCGAGACCACTAACATATCTCTGCTCTATTTAGGGAGATGGTACTGGAGTCGCTAGCATTTACCGCGGTCCATTTGCAGATGAAAATTTTAAACTTAGACACTCGGCTCCAGGCCTACTTTCCATGGTAAGTGAGGTTCAGTTAAGATTTGGGGTTGGGGGGCTGGAGAGATGGCTCAGCGGTTAAGAGCACTGACTGTTCTACCAGAGGTCCTGAGTTCAATTCCCAGCAACCACATGGTGGCTCACAACCATCTCTAATAAGATCTGTTGCCAACTTCTGGCCTGCAGGGACATGTGCAGACAGAACATTGTATACATAATAAATAAATAAATCTTTAAAAAAAAAGATTTGGGGTTGGAGGAAGAGCAGATTTCTGGTGCCTTGTTGAGGTCCAGCTGTCTCTTGGAATCAGAGCAGATGCTTCTCTTACTTCAGTCAGACCTCACCTCCTTCCTTGGTCGGGTTTGATGTTGTTGGCTGAGGTCTTGCAGCTGTAGAGTGGAACCGAACTCTGACTTGTGTTGTTGCCTTTATTGATAACGAAGACGTGTGGATGGGCTTTAGCCTTAGTGTTCAGTGGCTTCCAAGACTGGTGCTCACCTGCTTGTTGCCCTGGTTGCTGTGATGCACTCACTGCAGTAGCTGCATGCTGGCCACTCCCCTGCTTCCCGCCCTCTCCATGAAGTTCCTTCCTAGTCCCATGGGCTGCTCTCTCTCCCCAATTCCTAATCCCCGCTCAGACTCCCTCGTGCTTTACTCTCTTACTTATCTAACTTACCTCTGCTCACTGCTTGCCCCTTCACGTTGCTCGCCCTCACTCCTCCTTTCCCTTGCTCCCTCTTTTCTCCCTCACCTCCCACTCCTCGCAGTCCCGCCATCAGCGCTCCAGTCCTCACCTCCTGGTGCCGGTGTCTGTGTGTACATCCTCTGTCCTGCCTGCCTGCTCTTCACTCTTCTTCCCCAGCATTTATGAGAATTTGTGAAAATTGATGAAAATTTGTACACAGCCATTCCATTCAAGTCTCAGGGCAAAGCACAAGGACACAAACATGACCTCTGCCATTGTCACATGTAACGTCTAACCCAAATTTGGTACCCAGCACCCGCATCAGGCAGCTGACAACTTTCTGCAACTACAGGTTTGGGGGATCCTTCATGAATATGGTATACATCAAATTATAATGGGAATACATAATACAAGTAAATTTTAATACATTGCAAAACCACTTCAAACAGCTGATTTCATAGGCAGTGTGTCTTTTCTTAGCTACTAACCAATTTGTAAGTATAACCCAGTTGTAAATAATTTACAGCTAAACACACTAAGTCAAGTCCTGTAAGAAGGGAAAGGGGGATATAGTAAGATAGCTCAGCAAGTAAAGGCAAGGGATAAAGGTACCTGCTGCACATGCCTGAGTTCAATCCTAGCCCCATGTCGAGGTGGAGGTAGAGAACTAACTTCACAAATCTATTCTCTGACCTCATAAACGTGTACACGCATGCACACATACACAATTTTTTTTTAATTTAAAAGAAAGGAGAAGGGGACCCATTAGAGAAAAGTAAGGGAATCAGTTGAGAGATGAGAGGAGTAGGGGAAGAGAATCAGTAAGAACAGAGTATAATAAATGTAGATATGAAAATGCCATAATTAAAGCATTACTTTGTATGCTAACCTAAAACTTAGTTAAATCTTGTATTTGCTTGTTTTAAATGAGCAGTCATTCCCATTACAAAACCTCACAGTAGGAGCTCAGCGGGTAAAGATGCTTACCACCAAGTCGGATGGCCTGAGTTCCCACGTGATGGAAAGAGAGGCCTGACTCCTACAGAACCTGACAAGGAAATTGTTCGTTGATTGAAGAACTTAGATCCTCAGGGATGGAGCCTCTGTGTCCTGTTTGTCTCTGTCTGTCCTTAGCTAGACCTGAGCTTATAATAGGTGCTCAGTTGGGTTGCATTTAGAGCTGTGTATTCTAGGAAATCTTGCCCTTCACCCAATACAGCCAGAGAAACTTACTGCAGGTACATTTGGTTCTTATCAGGCAAACAGTGGTCCCAGTACAAACGGCTGCCAGTTCTTTATCACATGTTCTAAGTGTGATTGGCTGGATGGGAAGCACGTAGTGTTTGGTAAGTCTTGTCCCAGTCATCTATCTGCCACATTTTCCACACTCACTAAGGGTGCTCAGCTGCTTAGCTGGACTAGGCTGGGGCTGATGGTGGGGCTGGCTATGGCCAATGAACGTGGTGGGGATAGCTGGGGCCGGTGGACGTGGTGGGGGTGGCTGGGGCCAATGAACATGGTGGGGGTGGCTGGGGGCAATGGACGTGGTGGGGTGGCTGGGGCTGATGGACGTGGGGCTTGGCTGGAACTCATGGAAAAGACAATGGTATTCTAATCAATACTCATGAAATAAATAATGAAGAAATGCCCCAGAGATAGCATGGATGAGTGTGGTTCTGGGGCCATGTAGATCCAGTCCTCTATCCTGGTTTCCTGCATATATTCCTATGACTTCGGGCAAGTCAGCTTGCCTCATTGAACTCAGTTTCCTTACGTTGTAAGAGGGTTTGGGATGCCAACTGAGAATGGGCACTGGGAGCTGGGTGCAGTACCAGCACCGAGAAAGAAACCTTGACTTGATGTTCTTCCTGCAGGAAAAATCATTGATGGACTTCTGGTGATGAGAAAAATCGAGGTTGGTCCTGCTGGGTGTCCCTGCAGCCTTTCTGATCGGTGCCTTCTGCCTGCTAATGAGGGGCTAGAGAAGGGTGATGGGCTCCAGTTCCTAGGTAGACTTGTCGCTGTCTGCAGCCATGGCCTCCCCTTCCTTGGGGAAGACAGGAGAGCTCAAGCCTTCTTGGCTCCGTTCATTATCCTGCCCAGTACATCCTAGGGTTTGGCCTCTCATTCTGATGCCCACTTGATAAAATTCCACTTCTTGGCATTGCATTCAGGATCCTGAATTGTGATCTGTACCCTGCCTATCCCTCCATGACCCCTTCTGCCACTGCCTTCTCTTCTCTGGTCCAGTGGCATCAAACTCCTGGCTCTTCTTTAAGGAGGTTGACCATAACAGGTGCGTGCCTCCTGCTCCTCCCAGCCCCAAGCTTTGACTCCATTACTCCTCTCTTCCTGAAGAGTTCCTTCTTTGGGATCTTATCTACCCCTTATGGCTCAGTTCAGATCACCCTCTTCTGTGACTCCTCCATAAGCTGGGTCCCTGCTCAGTGTTCTTTTGACTTGCTACATTGTTAGGTTGTGGAGCCAAGGCCTCTGAATGTTACTTTTCTATTGGGTCTTTTATACTTTAATGTCTGTCAGGACACACCGCATCAGTCTGATCCTGGGCCCTGGCTTAGGGGATGGGGATCTGTTAGACATTCTGTCTGTCAGGATGCACGCCACAGCAGTCTGATCTTGGGCCCTTTCTTGGGGTGTAAGCAAGGCACTGAGCAGGTGCCTGACCTGAGTGCATCTCATGTTCTTATGCTTTGTTTTCTAGAATGTTCCCACGGGCCCTAACAATAAGCCCAAATTGCCAGTGGTAATCTCCCAGTGTGGGGAAATGTAATCTAGACCAAGACTGAACCAGGTAAGTGATCTCTTCTTCCAGTTAGGAAAAGGAATCATGACTTGAGGGAGACTTTCCACTCTTAGATGTGGGTTGAGTTCATTCCTCTGCATGTAAGTGTGGAGCAGGCATTCCTCAGGGCTTGTCTCCTCAGCTGTCAGGAGAAGATGTCAGCCTGAGGGTCACTGTGAGAAGCAAAAGGGGGGACACTGGAAATACTCCTTTTCTACTGCTCATCCAGTGTCACCCTGAAAAGGACCTGACTCCCAGGTGACTGGGATGAGCCTGCTGTCCAGTCCTGGAGGTGTGGGCCTCACCTGCAGCTTTCACGGCTTACTTCCTCTTACTTGCCACTGGCTGCTCTGTACTGGGGCCTTTTGGGAAAGAACTAAAAGGCACTCCCAGGAGCGAATTCACCCTCTGAAGTGAATGCTAATGACATCAGTGGCTTGCGTGTTAGTACAGGCGGGGAAGATGGGTCGGTCCACCTCTGTGAGAGGTCGTGGTATTTTGTTGGTCTTTTCAGTTTTTTTCAAACCTACAAGAAAATTTGGAAAACTGTTGATTAATCACCCATAACCTCACAGCTAGTGTTGGACATTTGCTTGTGGCTGTGCTGTCCACTCCCTCTGTTCTCATGCCATGCCCTCTCCTTCACTGTCTTGTTTCCCTTCCTTCCTTCCCTGCCCTCATTGCCTTCCTTCTCATTCTAAAACTGCAGATCTCTTGACGCTTCACCCTCAGGTACTTCAGCAGGAGCCCCCAATAATAAGACTAAATAAACAATAATATTTATAATATATATTCATATTCAAAATTACCAGTTGTCTCCAAAGTAACTTTTAAATCATACAGAAACTTATTTTATTTGTGGTGCTGGGGATTTAACCAAGCTTTGTACATTCATCACCAGCAGGCTGAAGAGATAGCTCAGGGGTTAAGGGGATGGGGTTAAGGCACTCACACTAGCTGATGACGGATGGTTTAACACCACCACCGCCTGACTAAAAAAATTCCCAGCACTTGGAAGGGGTCACCATGCCACATGTATCTCTTTCTACCGATCAGTAAGTCTCTGTAGCGGGATGGAGAGATGGCTTCTCTTCCAGAGGTCCTGAATTCAATTCCCAGCAAACACATAGTGGCTCACAACCATCTGTAATTAGAGTTGGTACTCTCTTCTGTCCTGCAAGTCATCCGTGCAGGCAGAACACTCTACCTAATAAATCAATCAATCAATCAATCAATCAATCTTAAAAAGAGAGAGAGAGAGAAATGAAAAGAAAATGTCCTGGGCTGGAAAGGTGGCTCGGCACTTAAGAGCACTGACTGCCCTTCAGCATGCACACACATGGCAGCTCACAACTGTTTCTGTCTCTAAGATCTGACACCCTCACACAAACATGCATACATGCAAAATACTAATGCAAATAAAAACAAAGAAAAGTCTTTAGTTGAGACTGGCCTCAAACCCATAATCTTCCTCCTGCCTCCTAGGTATGAGATTAGAAAGCCACCCACACTAGTTTACTTGCCTCGGCTTCCTGATTACCAGGAATATTATCACACCTAGATATGGTGGCACACACCTTTAATTCCAGCAATTCAGGAGACAGGCAGGCTGATCTCAGCCCAGGGCCTGCCTGGTCTACAGAGCAAGTTCCAGGACTGCCAGGCAAAAATGAAAAAAATTTAGTTGGGTGTGGTAGTACACACCTGTAACTCTGTAATCCCAGCCTGGAAGAGGTTGCCTACAGGTGACAAATTTGAGGACTGCTGGATAGAAGAATGTTTTTCTAGGCTAGCCTGGCAACTTTGTGACCCTGTATAAAAGAGGAACCAAGCGAAGCCTGCTCAGTGGCAGGTAAAGGTGAGGGCTGCCAAGGTAGACCTGAGTTTGGGCCCCAGAACCAGCTGGAGGAAAAAGAGAACTGACTCCCGCAGATTTCCCTCTGACTTGTGCTGCGGCACTCACATCTGTACGTACATGCACAAAATGAGTAAATAAATAAATGCAAACTGTTTGGCGGAGCTGGTTGTGGAGGCTTGCACTCAGGATCTTAGCATTTGGAGACTGAGGCAAGACTGCCACAAATTCACAGAGGGCCATGGTGGCAGCAGCCTGGCCACCGGCTGAGGTGTTGCTCAAGAACACAAAGCACACACACAGGGTCTGTCCCTTCTACAGCAAAGGAAAGGAAAAATATGTAAGTTCTAATTTGATGGGGTCAAGATTATTGGTCCCTTAATGACTTTCCTGCTTTGTCTTATCTAAATTTCACTACCTGCAATCTTAATATCCTCTATAGTACTGTGTCTGTACCCATTAACATTTCTGTACTTTATCTGTACGCTTAGAAAATTATATCTGTTTGTTTATTGTAGGTAACAATGGAGGTTAAAGGACAACTTTTTAAAGTCTGTTCTCTTCTACCCTGTGGTCCCTGGGATCAAACTGAGACTCAGCAACAAGAGTCTTAACCCTCTGGGTCATCTCACTGGCCTGGAGTCTTGTTTGTTTGTCTGTTTGTTTAAATATTTATTTATTATGTATATGGTGTTCTGCCTGCATGTATCCCTGCAGGCCAGAAGAGAGTACCAGATCTCATTACAGATGGTTGGGAGCCGCCATGTGGCTGCTGGGACTTGAACTCAGGACCTCTGGAAGAGTAGCCAGTATCCTTAACCTCTGAGCCATCTCTTCAGCCCTCTTTTATTTTGTTTTGTTTGTTTTTGTTTTCGATATAGGGTTTCTCTGTATAGCTTTGGAGCCTGTCCTGGAACTTAACTATAGACCAGGCTGATCTTGAACTCAGAGATCTACTTGCCTCTGCCTCCTGAGTTCAGGGATTAAAATAAAGGTGTAAATTACCACCGTGTGACTTTTATTTAATTTATTTTTTGGTGGGGGTGACAAGGTTCCTCTGTAACAGCCTTGACTGCCCTGGAACTAGCTCTTGTAGACCATGCTGTCCTCGAACTTACAGAGATCCTCCTGCCTCTGCCTCCTTCATCTAATCCTACCGGCATGTGCCACCACAAGTGGCTTGTTTTATTTTTGAGACAGGGTCTTATTATCTCACCTTGCCTGGCCTGTCTGCAATCACAGAAATGCCCTGTCCCTGCCTCCTGAGTGCTGGGATGAAAGACATGCTCCACCATGGCAGGCAGTCTCTTGTTTTTTAAGTAGAGATCAGTTAGATACCAAACAACTTCAGTGACTGTATCCACATCATCTGCGACGTGCTTGTGCTCAGAGCATCTGGAACTTACAGACTTTCAGTAACACTCCACGAGGCAGTGAAGGAAGACCAAGCACTTTAGGGAGGGCTAGAGTGAGCAGTGCTGGGCCAGAATGCACAGGTACTCACTGGAAGCTACAGGTGGGCCTTTTTGCCTGGACAGATGCTTCCCTTTTGGGCTGAGTGAACACCGTGAACCTTTCTCTCCCACTTCAGGAGCTACTGCCTACCTCTCCTGGCTTTTCTCATTTCTTTGATGTCTATTGCTAATGATGAGATTTCTGACCATTGCTAGATGATAGAAGATTACAAAAAAAAAGACTGAAAACATTAAGAAATATCATAAAGCCTACCTAAAACTCTAGCTCTAAAACTGCCTGCTTTCACCCTGTGAGGGTTATGCTTTACAGTGGTCTCTGGCCAGTGCCACTCTCATGACATGAGGGTGCCCCATTTTGCTTTATAGTAAACTCTCTTCCATACACAGACAAAAGATGAAATTTAAAAGATTGTTCAGGTTGGGTGGTGGCGGTGCATGCTTTTAATCTCAACACTCTGCCTGGGGGCGGGGGTTATTCAGGAATATTTATTTATTTATTTATTTATTTATTTATTTATTTATTTGGAAAGGGGTTTCAAGACAGGGTTTCTCTGTGTTGCCTAGGCTTTTCTGGAAATCACTCTGTAGACCACCCGGCTCAGGAATTGATTCTCTTACGGGCACTGGGATTGTAGTTTAGTGACAGGGTCCTTGCTTGACAACAAGATTCACTGCCCGAGCTGGGTGGTGGTGGTGCACGCCTTTAATCCCAGCACTCTGGCGGCAGAGGCAGGCGAATCTCTGAGTTCGAGACCAGCCTGGTCTACAGACCTAGTTCCAGGACAGGCTCCAAAGCCACAGAGAAACCCTGTCTCGAAAAAAAAAAAAAGAACTCTGACTGTTCTTCCATACAACCCGGGTTCAGTTCCCACCTGGCAGCTCACAGTTGTCTGAAAATCCAGTTCCAGGGGATCTGACACCTTCGCAACAATTCACATAAAATAAAGTTAAATAAATCATAAAAAATTATTCCTAAAAAAAAAGATTCACTGCCCAATACAAAAAACAAGACAAAAAGCAACCTTCTTTACATTGGAGTCTCTTTTCTGAGCAGTTCTTTACAGAACTGGAAAGCCCTTTTGGGGGCTTTCAGAATCATTAGCCGGCCTTCCCACTATTAGCAAAAGTCATTTAGCTCTTTGTCAAAATCCCTGTTGTGGCCCAAGTGAAACAAATTCCTCAGTGGTCATTCACATTCCAGAGCCCTCCAGACCGGGACTGTCCATTGGACAGCCCTGTCTGCAGTGGTGATGGAAATGCCTGTGTCTGCCCAGGTAGATGGCAGAGCTACTTTGGCCCTGTGTGGTTAAGAAGCTTGTGAAACTTGGCTGGGGAGGCTGAGGGGATGGGCTTTTCGTTTCTTTGGTTTTTTGTTTTGGTTGAGCTTTTGTTTTTGTTTTTGAGGCAGGGTTTCTCTGTAGTGTTGAAACCTGTCCTGGAACTTTGAAACCTGTTCTGTAGACATGGCTGACCTCGAACTCACAGAGATCTTCCTGCCTCTGCCTCCCGAGTGTTGGGATTAAAAGGTGTGCGCCTCTACCACCACTGGGCTTCTTTGGTTGTTGTTGTTATTGTTTTGATTTTTTTTTTTTACTTACAAGGAAGGGAGGAGTTTGAAACAGGGTCTTCAATTTTAGCCCTAGCAGACCAAGTATTCACTTGTAACCCAGTAACTGAAACTGTAGCAGGCCTCCTGCCTCTGCCTCCCAAGTGCAGGAATTATAAGCATGCATCACTGTGCCCAGCTATGTTTCATTATTTTTGAGACAAGGTCTCAGATAATCCAGGCTGGCCTCAAACTTGCTGTGTAGCTGAGGATGACCTTGGATTTGTGATCCTTCTGCCCCCATCCTCTGGATTCTGGGATGGGGGGGGGGTATTTGGTCAGTGGTACTAGAGATTGACCCCAGAGTTTCCTATGTAATAGGCAAGTGTTTCACCAACTGAACTAAATACTCAGCCTTTCCCTGAATTTTTAACTTCATTTAAATTTTTGTTTTTTTTTTTTTGAGACAAGGTTTCTCTTTGTAGCCTTGGCTGTACTGGAACTTGCTCTATAGACCAGGATGGCCTCGAACTCACAGAGATTCACCTGCCTCTCCCTCCCAGACACGCACCACCACCTCCCAGCTACTTTATTTTAATTAAATCTGAAGGATTCCATGTGGCTGTAATGGCTGCTCTTTTAAGGTGTCAGGGAATCTAGAGAACAGTCTGCTGTAAAGAGGGTTGGTGGGTAGCTGTCCACTTTGGATTTGTTCATAGTGAGACTTGACACAGGTTAAGGAGAATAATGAGCTAGCAGCCCTCCATTTTCCTTTTAGATGGAAACTTATAGGCTTCCCTAAATGTCCCCGAAGTGGTTTTTGTGTGTGTGTGTATGTTTTAATATTTTATGTGTGTGTTTTTTCCCTGAGTATCTTGTGTACTATGTGCATGCTTGGTGCCCAAGGAGGTTGGAAGAGGACATCAGAGCCCCTGGAACTAGAGATGGCTGTGAGCTGCCATGTGGGTGCTGGGAATTGAACCAGGTCTTCTGGAAGAACAGCCAGTGAGTGTTCTTAACCACTGAGCCATCTTTTCTGTGCACCCCCACACACAAGTGTTTTTTTTATTATACCAAGTGTTTTAGGTGGAATAATAGTAAAGAGCCACATAGACGATTTTAAGACCTATTGGGCAATTGTTGTCTGGTTGGATTTGGGGGGGGGGGCTGATTTGTCTCAGCTTTGTGAGTGTCCAAATTACAGGCATGGGTCACCATGCCAGGCATTATTTCTCGTACTTTAATGTACTTAATTAATGTACTCCCAGATCCTCATCTTCTTTTTCCCAAACACTAGACCTTCGGGTCCCCAGGAGCACATGAAGACATAGAACACAAGCGCGCAGTAGCGAATGTGTGAGCAGGCACACCTTTAAGATCCTTCCCCTCTCCCTGCGCTGTAGTGTGTATTAACTTGTGTTCACTTATTGTGTGTGTGGGCATGCATGCTATGGCGCTCAAGAGGAGTTTACCAAAGAGCTAGTTCTGATGAATTGTCACAGGTAATAGTGAGTGGAGAAGCTCAGCATGGGATTGACAGGGTTTGTCCAAGGAGAAAGCCAGCTCAGGAGAAGATGACCTCCTGATGCTCCAGCCAGAGTCATGCCAGCAAGGTGTGCCCCCATGTATTTGTCTGCCTGTTGGGTGTGTGGCACTGTTCTCTGCCACGAGAGAGGTAGAATGTCTGGCTCTACTCCAGTCCAAAGGCCAGGCCCCTACATTGTCTTTACAGTCACGGTGAGGCTCTTCTATGCACTACCATTCAGCCTTAGGAAAAAGAAAGGAGCATCCGTGTACTGGCAAGATTTCAGAGTAAATGAAGTGACTACGGAGATCATTGTACTGCACAGACGTGGCACACTGTTGACTGTTCCAGAACTTTTGGGGCTAAATAGCACATTGCTAATAGTAGATACTTCCACTAAGTTGAGGCAGCAAAGACTTTCTTTTCAGGTTATTTTGTTCCATTAATTCTACACTGAACTTAAATCTTCTGATAGAAAGACACATTGTATGTATGTGTGTATATATCCCAAGTCTTTCTCTTCTCTTCCTGAAGCATGCCTATGGCTAACATGAGTTTAGAAATCCTGCCTGTGTCCTTCCAGCTCTTCTGGGTTCAGCCCAGTCCGTGGTTCCCACCAGGTACCATCACAACACTTAGCACAGTGAGTGTATCGCAGTGTGTATATTAGGCTAGCTTTGTCTTGACTGGGGACACCTTGAAGCAAGGGCCATATTGAGAACACAGTGCATGGTGTCATAGACCTTCGCCTCCAGTACACTGAGCTGTTTCTAATGCACTTATGCATTCTTACACACTGAGGACCCGGGGTAACTTGCGGGCCTCCACTGTGATACCAAAACTCACTGTTCCTAAGAAGAGGGTGTATCCACATAAGGGGGCTGATGAGAGAAAGGCAGTGGTACACACACCTTTCTCTTTTAGTACAGCTAACCTGGAAGTCCGTGTGCAGCAAGCTCTCAAAGCCTGATGAGGACACACACAAGCCTTGAGCCAAACAGCCCCAACATTGTTCATTCTGTGGCCTTAGTCAAGTCATTAAGCCTCCTGGAACTCATTTGTCCCTTTGCATGGAGATAGTATATATAAGCCAGGAGCTAGTACAGCAGGTGACAACACTTGTTGCTAAATCCAACACCTGAGCTGAATCCCCGGCACCTATGTGGTTGAGAGAGCCAACTCACGCAAGATGTTCTCTGAGCGCCATAGCATTGCCCACACATACAATAAGTGAACACAAGTTAGTTAATACACACTACAGACCAGGGAGAGGTGAAGGATCTTAGAGGTGTGTCTGCTCACACATTCGCTACTGCGCTTATGTTCTACATGTCCTCATGTGCTCCTGGGGATCCAAAGGTTTGGGAAAAAGGATACGGGCGCATCTGTTTCATAGAGGTGCCCTTCCTGTTCCTTTGAGCTGTTTTCCCTATCTTCTCACTGACCTGTCCCTGCCGTTTAGGTCTTCAGTGTTGGGTGACACTCCCCTTGAGTCTGACAAGCTGGACTGACCTCTGCCTCCACAGTGTGTGAACAAGGACCTGGAAGTCTCACAAATCAGAACCAAGATTTTGTTTAAATTTTGAACTGTAAATAAAGGATTTTTTTTTTAATGTTGGTGTTTGTGTTGCTCACTTTTATAAAGTCAAGCAACGCCAATGTTTATTCAAATAGGAAAGTTTAGTTAGGTTTAAATGAAAAGCCCCTAGAGCCAGATGCTTTAGTCCCAGCACCTAGGAAGCATAGGCAGGCCTGTGAGTTTAAAGCTTGCCAAGGCCACATCCCTGTCTCAAAGAACAGCAGTAGAGCAGTAAATCTCTGCAGAATCGCTTTAGACAAATGGAAAGGAATGTGGGGTGGAGAAAAGGTAAGGAAACCCAAAGTATCAGAAAAAGCAAAAGCATGCTTAGGTCTTGGCCTGCATCCAAAAGAGACAGGGAAGGTTGTGCCTGAGTCAGGGTTGGTCAGGTGGGCAAACGAGCCAGACCTCGCTGAAGTTGGTGTGTGGTTTTAAGTGGCAGTAGGGACAGCCCTGTCTTCTCGCCTCTGTGCTTCAGCTCGGACTGGCACTCCTCAGAGGCATGGAGAAGAGCCAAGTGCCGTGTGGATCAAAGCCTCCAACTGGGCAACAGTGAAATGCAGGCCTGTTCAGCAGTAGGTAATCCAGGATATCCCAGCAGATTTGATTCCATTAGCTCTGGAGCTACTGGTCAAGGGGTCACTACCTCGGGATGTGTAGGGAGGAAACCTTCTGATAGAATGTGTCTTGAGGGGCTGGAGAGATGGCTCAGTGGTTAAGAGCATTGCCTGCTCTTCCGAAGGTCCTGAGTTCAATTCCCAGCAACCACATGGTGGCTCACAACCATCTGTAAAGAGGTCTGGCGCCCTCTTCTGGCCTTTAGGCATACAGACAGGATATTGTATACATTAAATAAATAAGTAAATATTTAAAAAAAAATAGAATGTGTCTTGAACTAGTAGGACTCGTGGAGGAATCTTCACCAGGTCACTTTTGAACCTGGTTTCCTAATCTGTAAAACGAGGTGGCTGATAGGGGTGGTGAGGAGGAGGAGAAGGAGGGAGGCATCGTAATACCTCCCTTATGCAGGAGAACTGCAGTAAATTCAAGGACAGTTTGGAGCACTCTAGAGACCCAGGGAGGTTAGGAGTAGATGGGTGTGGTGGCACCCTTAATCCCAGTCCTTGGGTAGGTGAAGGCCGAAGGATCAGGAACTCAAGGCTAACCTTGGCTGTACGAGTCCCTGTGTCTCAAAATACCAGCAGCCATACAGGACAGATAAATACCATGCCTTGGAAAATTTTGGAAAGGGAATAATCCAACATGGAAAGACTCCACTTCCTATGGAGTATAACGTGAGGATGAGAAAGTTACTATGACCGGGCGATGGTGGCGCACGCCTTTAATCCCAGCACTGGGGAGGCAGAGGCAGGCGGATCTCTGTGAGTTCGAGACCAGCCTGGTCTAC